>NW_028261383.1:72059417-72359417 GCF_051295495.1 Thamnophis sirtalis | reverse complement strand
GCAGTCCCTCGCAAGCAAAAACCAGCTGGTTGACGCGCATATTACACAAGAAGAGCAACGGGTGATGGCTGGCATGCCCAGAGGACTGGCTTTGTATGCCACTTCCGGCACAGGTGCCATAGGTTCGCCATCACTGTAATAGTGGATACTGAAACAACCTTGCCTAGTCCTGGGCAAAATGCCTTTGTTATTAAATCTGTCCTCTTATCTATATTTATAGGCATTACTTCTCTCCATTTTTTCCCACTGAAAATGCACTTGATATTTGTACTATATTTCTAGTTCGAATACTGGTTTAGAAGGTACAAGTTAACGTGTTTTTAATATGCCAGATACTAGTTCTAGTGAAGTACTCTGTCCTGTTATTTTTATAAGATGTATTGCCACATCTATTGCCACTGTGGTTCCTGGAAGTATTTCTCAATTGTAACAGCTTGGAGAGAAAAAGTGTGCGTAGGTCTTGTCTTAGAAGAATAATTTTAAAAATGTAACTGCTGTTTGTTTAGCTGAAGGGATCAGAACTGGAAATTACAATAGCCAAAGCAGCTGTTCATCACTGTACTGAACCAGCATGTGCTTATGTCACTCTGAACATCTGCATTAATGGTAAAGAACAAGGTACGTCTGTATTAATCTACTTTTTAATTTGTCATTCTCTCATTTTAACCGCTGCTGTAAAACATGATGGAGTGTAGCTAGAACTATTTGTACTACTTGTAAAATTGCTAACTAAAAATGGATGACACTAGTAAACGTGGTGATGAAAAACATAGCATATGGTCTTTGTTAGCACCAAATTGATTTTGGAGAATCTTGAAAAACTAAGCAGGATCAAACTTAAGATTTGTCTGGTATATCATTAAGAAATCCAAGCTCTACATTACACTGGGAACTTAAAAAAATTAAACTTCTTGGAAGAGGGCAATGATAAACTATCTCTATGCTATTAGAAAAAAAGCTATATGGTTATAGTCAAGAAGTAACCAAACACAGAATTGCATTATCTGAGAATCTGTTGGAGAAATATGCAGTGGGTATGTATAACATCCGTATTCCATCCGCCAGTCAGTGCCGACTGGCGACTACTCGGAGGAGAGCCTTCTCTGTTGCGGCTCCGACACTATGGAACAATCTCCCCGTGGAGATTCGTACCCTCACCACCGTCCAGGCCTTCCGTACAGCCCTCAAGAACTGGCTAACCCGTCAGGCCTGGGGATAATCTTATTTTGCCCCTCCCGAATGCTGAGTGAATGTTGAGTTTTATAGTTTACTTTACTTTGTGCACATTTCTTTTTTTGTATTGTCCTACACTCCCCTTCCTTTTTTGATTGTAAGCCGCCCTGAGTCCCCTCAGGGAAAAGGGCGGCCTATAAATAAACTAACAACAACAACAATAACAGATGGGTATCAAACTTGATCGTGTCACGTGACATTTTTTGCCTTTGCGGAGCAGGGGTGGGCGTGGCTGCGCCTGATGCATCTGGTCCGCAGGCCACCACTTTAATACCCATGGTGTAACAGATGGCTATGAAAATTGCATCATTCTCAATTCCATATTTTTAGGAATTGTCCATGCAGTATTTCACCTAGTATGGTTTACTTTAGAACTGACACTGACCTGGCATTGTTCTAACCGTTTCTTTCATTACTTGAAATGAGGTTTACAAATCTTTGGAGCCTAATCTACACTTGAAGTGTTTAAACTCTTTTTTAAATTTACAAATGTATTTAAGATTTAAATTATTTGAATCATTGCGGCTGTTTCTTTATAAAAATTTAAAAATGGAGGATTACTTTTTATTTTTTATTGATACAATTAAGGTAGCTACATAACTGATTCAGAATAAGAGGAAAGAAATTGTGATCTTTGGTTTATATCGAGGATACATTTCAGTATAAATACAGTAAACTGGATAATAGAAGTGTGCATCCTATTCACTTAAATCCAGGGTTGAATTGGAAGTTTAATTGTTTCAAAAAAACAACCACCAGAAACCCATATTTAAAGGAAGCTTACTCCCAACTCTCAAAGGGCTGTTTACTAGTAGTACTCTATGCTTAATGTTCCTAAAAAAGTATGGAAAATAAATTGGAACAATTAGAAATTAGAAAAGCTCAGAGAGCACCAGGGACTCCATAGATGACTTCCAGCTTCTGTTAATCACTTCCACTGAAGGACTGTCCAACCAGTCTTTTTTCCTTTAATAATAAATCTGATATTCTGTATCCTGTACTCTGAAATGATGTAAAATTGATCTTGATCTTGATCTTGATCTTGATCTTCTTCTTCTTCTTCTTCTTCTTCTTCTTCTTCTTCTTCTTCTTCTTCTTCTTCTTCTTCTTCTTCTTCTTCTTCTTCTTCTCCTCCTCCTCCTACTACTACTACTACTACTACTACTACTACTACTACTACTACTACTACTACAAGGAACAAGGACAAATATTTGTTCAATTTTTCCACCTAAGATTTATTTTCTAGCCCCTTCACCAAACTTATTCTAGTTTGCCTGAATCATTTTAAAAACGTGATGCCCTAAACAATGCCCCATATTATATAATTCATAATGAGAAGTATGGTTAAATGGAATGGAATTTAAGGACTATACTTTTGTCGACACACCCTATTTACTCCTGTTCCAAGATCATTTTCATGAATGCTATTGTCAGGTGAGGATACTCCTGAATTTTTGTACGCCTGTGCCTTTGATTTCTTTTCCCTAAGTGAAAAATTTAGCATTTAACTATTTCTCTAATATAGTATAACTATGTTTAATTTTATATTACTTTTTATATTAACTGTGCTACTCAATTTTATGCCATCTGCAAATTTGTTTACTATTACTCCAATAAATTTGTTGAAGAGTGCAGGATAAAGACCAAACATTGTAAAGCCCTCCTCAATAACTCCTGCAATCCAGTGAGGAGTCATTAAAAAGCATTCTTTGGATACAAATTCCAAGCAGCCAACTAATTCTCATGGCTTCCTGCCCACATTAACTTGCTTATTAACCAGAATATGATGAAGTATTTTATCAAATGCTATGATGGAATCAAAGGACCCCAAAATAACTAAGCAGTTACATTGCTGCATACATACCTATTGTTAATTGATGAAGAAAACAAAATTATATTATTAGCATTACTGATACATATTTCTCTCTCTAGATGGTATGGTGTTGCTGGAAAATCCGAAGGGAGACAATAAATTAGACTTCACCAAACTTGTTAATACTATTGCGTGCATTTTTGGCCTTGAAAAAGCAAAAGTAGCAATTTATAGTGGAAAACAAGGTAAGTAGAGTTTCAGAATAATAGATACCCTACCCTAAGTGTGACATTTTAAAAATAATAATAATTGCAAATAGGTCTGTTTCCCAACCTGCTTTTTACCAAGTCCGACAAAAAAAATGTACTCTCTTGAAATAGATTTATATGCTTTAAAAAACCAATTATGCTACCTGTTTTCATGATAAATTTGGTACATATTAGATAGAATGCCTTTTAGAGTACCATCTATTTGTTGCTTCTATCCAGAAAAAAGATGACTTTGAATTTAAGGCAGTTCCTCACCACAGAGGAAGATTAAACAGAAAAGCCTGTTTTACCTCGGTTTTTATACACTGTGTCACTCTAAAAGAACTCTTTTTTTTCTCTTAAGAGTCAATTCATTTTAAAAGCACATTATTTTACAGTCAATACAGAAAATAAATTATGAGAGTATTTCAAATTTCGATAACATTGGAATGCTTATTTATTGCTATAATTTCACTGGTGACAGATAACATTTTGTGTTGAGCCACTTCATTGATTTAATGTTGGCACTGTTTTTTTCTCTTCAAATCAATTGTTTTCCCCAGCAACTGTATCATAATAGAAAATCAGATTGCCTCTGATGATAGACAAAGCATAAAATGAAAATAGTGCTTAATTGTCTTGTGTAAACATGGCAAAGACTAAGTCTTTCTTTGGCTGCCAGCATTTTTGGATTATCTGATTTTTTTTAAAGCAATATGTCTTGCTCACAATTCTTGCTTAATGCAAACATAAGTAGGGAACAGGAAACAGACAGTTAATAGACTCTTAATCTTTTATGACTTGTGTCAGCTTGTCACAATGGTGTAAACAAATTAAAACAAGAATGGACATGGCCAGTAGAGAAAGGGGAAACCACAACTCATTTTATCAACTTGATGTTACTATCCTTGGTTTGCTGGAAAAAAAAACACATATAAAGATAGTCCTTGTTGTGATTGTAACAGAGCCTTCCCATTACAGTTACAAGTCATGATGGTCATTAAGCAAGTTATCCATGTGATCACCTCACTTAATGACCTCCCGGTCTGCTCTCCCCAATGTAGTCTAAAAAAGGTGTTCCACCCAGTCTATCTGAAAGACTGGGAGAACAGCCAGTCTTTAAGGTTTTCCAGAATACCATCAAGATGGGATCTGTTCAGATTTTGGGGACGGATGGGTCCTCATTTCAGAGGTTAGATAGCACCATAGAGAATATGTGCTTCCTGTGTATCAAAATGGGATATTGTTTGATTGTGAGGGCCTGTAGCATTTCCACTTTTTTGACTCTCACTGGACAGTCCCTCAGATAACCAGGCCTCAGGCTGTGTACATTTTATAGGTGATCACACCATCTTGAATCACTTGGAAGCATATTGGAAGCAGCGCAGCTCATGAAGTTAAGGAATCCTATAGGCAAGCTAAAGCAGGCCCACCACGACTGGTGCTGCATCCTTCTGGATTGGGTTTTGCTTCTAAGTAGTCTTCAGTTGCAGAGCCTCTTGATGCAGGTTAAGAAGGAGAGTGCAAAGTGTTATACATGCAAATGTTAGAGGAGTGTTGAGTATGCAAATAACCGAGATGACTGCGATTCAAAACGTCCCTGCAACTGTCAGGGTATTTATACTCGAGCCCAAAGCAACTGTCAAATGACCAGCCAATCAGAGAGCTGGTAACAGGGAACATTTGCATATATAACACAAAGGTTGGCTTGAAACTCAACATTAAGAAAACTAAGATCATGGCATCCTGCTCTGTCTATTCCTGGCAAATAGCTGGAGAAGAAATGGAGGTGGTGATAGATTTTATTTTCCTGGTCTCCAAGATCACTGCAGATTGGAACTGCAGCCAAGAAATTAAAAGACACTTGCTCCTGGGGAGGAAAGCTATGGCAAATCTAGACAGCATAGTAAAAAGCAGAGACATCACCCTGCCGACAAAAGTGCATTTAGTCAAGACTATGGTTTTCCCAGTTGCAATGTATGTCTGTGAAAGTTGGACCATAAGAAAGGCTAAGTGCCAAAGAATTGAGGCCTTTGAACTATGGTGCTGGAGAAGACTCTGCGAGTCCCTTGGGTTGCAAGTCGATCACACTGGTCAGCCCCAGAGGAGATCAACCCTGACAGCTCTTTAGAAGGCCAGATCTTTCTAAAAATGAAATACTTTGGCCACCTAATGAGAAAGAAGGACTCACTGGAGAAGAGCCTAATGCTGGGAAAGATTGAGGGCAAAAGAAGAAAGGGATGACAGAGAATGAGGTGGCTGGATGAAGTCACTGAAGCAGTAGGCGTGAGCTTAAATGGACTCCAGAGGATAGTAGAGGACAGGAAGGCCTGGAGCAACTTGTCCATGGGTTGCGATGGGTTGGGCATGACTTCGCAACTAACAACAAGACGTCTTCAGTTGCAGTGGTTGAGCCTTGATGTAACAAAGGCATGATTGACTATATAGGGAATATTGGAGATTGGATGGAAATCATTCACATCTATTGATCTGCAACAGCTGCTTGAGAAGAAGGTGCACCTTTTCTTGTTTCTCTGGAGATGTTTTGCTACTTACTACTGAAGATACTGTAGTATAGATAGATGATTCTTTCTGAAAAAACTGAACAAGACAGGCAGGGCCAGAATCTAATAAAGAAGCGACTGGGTTAGCAATCCTGATGGTGACTGCTGGGCAGCTATCAACCAACATAATAAGAGTGAGAAAATGTACTGCATTTTGTAGCTCTAATTGCCACGATATAAGCCCTAATATGGGCTTTTGCTAGACTCCTAGAGCATCATCATCCAATGATGCTCTAGGAGTTTCTTCTGCCTTTCATCCAGAGTTGATCTCTGGGATCAACACACGAGATGTCATAGAAGAACAATCCAGTCTACGGTCTCTGTCCCACCTGCCCATACTAGCAGTGGCTAAGGACTCAGCAAAATCACTTTTCCGGGTCTTAGAAAGCTCTCCCAAGTTCCCTGCTGGGTCCATCAGTTGCCTGGGCTGGACTGATCTAATTTCTCCCAGCAGCTGACCAGATGCCTAGATGAATGAAAGGAATAGGCTTTTTCCACTAATACTGAAAGACATCATGGCTATGATCCTAGAGCAGCATTAACTTACCATAACTGGAGATCATTGATAATGTTACCATCTGCAACAGCATGTACAATACGCAGCACCAGACGTAGTTTGAGGCAAACAAATACTTTCTAATCCAGCCTGTTATCATAGGTATCAATCTAGAATTGTGTTTCTCAACCTTGACAATTTTAAAATACATGGAGTTTAACAGTCTGTTTATACGTCATTATAATTTCTGTAGCAATTATCCATTGCCAGTTTGCTGGACATGTTGCAACTTCACCAGAGACCCTTTGGCCAGGCCATTCAGGGTAACTCAGGATGGCCTTCATGGCAGTATAAGACATGCCACACTTCGCCCGATTCTAGCAATCCCTTACTTTGTTCTGTTACCACCTTTCACAACGTGGATCTGGAATTGCACAGCCACTCCTACAACATAAGACAGTACCAATCAACACAAAGAAGCATCTCATGCAAAACATCCCCATCCTATGTTAACAATAGCAATAGCAATAGCAGTAGACTTATATACCGCTTCATAGGGCTTTCAGCTCTCTCTAAGCGGTTTACAGAGAGTCAGCATATTGCCCCCAACAATCCGGGTCCTCATTTTACCCACCTCGGAAGGATGGAAGGCTGAGTCAACCCTGAGCCGGTGAGATTTGAACCGCTGAACTGCTGATCTAGCAGTAGCCTGCAGTGCTGCATTTAACCACTGCGCCACCTCGGCTCTAACAATGCCAAACATGGACGCTTACAACAAAACATAACTGAAAGTTAGTTACCATGGAAATGAGATGTTTGAGGAAGGCTGCTGGGGTGACTAGACGAGATAAAATCAGAAATGAGACCATAAGAGAAAGAATCGACATTGAATCAATCCTAAACTACGCACAAAAACAGCATATAAAGTGATTTGCTCACCTGGAGAGGATGTCATGGTATTCCATACCGTACAAGGCATATACAAAAGAGGAGAAGGTCAAAGAACATGAGGCAGACCCAGAAGAAGATGGAGGATGGCCTAGAGGTGGAGCTCTTGCCTCACAATCAGGAGGTTGTGAGTTCGATCCTAGGTAGAGGCAGATGTAGGGTCTCCTGCTGGACAGGGTGTTGGACTAGATGACCTGCAAGGTCCCTTCCAACTCCAATTAACAGATTAACAATTTATATTAACAGATTAACATTACAACATCAATGGTTGAGGCTTCCAGATGAGCAAAAACCAAAACTTTTTATCTCTCTTGACATGCGAAGTGGTAAAACAGGAAGAAAAAAATGGACTCCAACTCATAGAATTTCCCAGCTAGTAGTTTCCATGTCTTAAGGTTGCCAAAGCTGAGAAACACTGATCTGGAAATATTCAGGCCAATTCAATACTATGTGATACTAATTTTCACTATTCATGTTTCTAGCTTGTATGTAAGTCTTCAAGAAATGGAACATCCCTACAAAGGAACATTCAGCTCATGTGTGTAGTGGAGTGATATTGCTCAAAGTTTTGATTCTAACAACATTTTCTTTGTTTTTCAGAAGTGAAAAAACAAACAGATTTGCTGAGTCTTAATGGAAAGAAGCTTCATGTAACTGCAGGGCCATTGCCAATTACAAACAGTATTGATGACTTTTTATGTCAGTATATCAATTTACAACTAGTGAATGCAAAACCACAAGGTGTGTCACATACAATGTTAATTGTCTGATGGTAGATTACTTTATTAACAATTGAAATTTCTGAACTTTCCTGAAGTCCAGCTTTACTTAACCCTATCTTGAAGATAGTTTTCTTGCTTCAGTGGTAGAAGCCACACATGTCTGAGCATCACAGTACACAACCTACACCAATTAATTGTGTTAAAGAAACATTTTTCAATTAATCTTTTAATAGAATGAAAGTTGTTTATAAGACAGATGATTTTGTAAAACAAAATCTTTAGTCAATCTCTAAAATAATTGCAGTCTGGTCTTTCAATAAGTATTTAACCAAAAATTAACCAAAACCTGACTGACTCTGGAGAAGGTTCTTCCTTTCTTGGAACTCTGCCCATCTGGGTTTCTAGTTTGGCATCAGTCGAGACCCCAGGGAGAGGTGATGTTTGTGGCTGCTGTTATCCTTGAGTCCTCCAGATAAGTGCAGATAAGTGGTATAAAATTGGATTCTAGGAAACAGTTGGGAGTGCTGCTGGTAGACTGTCCTCTCTGCTACCCAGAGACAAGTAGAATCGAAAAGGGAAGGAGGAATAGTATATCTTGTTGTGTCCAGCTGGGCTCTATCTAACAGATGTAGGTATGGGATTGCTTTGTAAAGAAAGAAGAAGAAAAATCATCCTCATAGGGCACAAGGTAAGTTATGTTGTGGAATTATAAGGGTTTTTTGCTAAAAATTAAGACAGTTCATTTTCTCCAGAGTGTCTAAATGGAACGGTGGGAACCCTTCTTACGGAAAACCCTGTTGGTCAAAATGGATTAACATATCAAGGGCTTCTGCATGAAACAGGCAAAATGTTCGGACTCAGAAGCAGGAGGCTAAAATTGTTCTTGGATGAAGCGCTGACAAAAGGTAAGTACATAGATTGAGGGGAAAAACCTACGTTGTTAGTGTATTAAATTATACCCTGCTTAGCTTCTAAGATGAGATTGTAAATTAAGGTCAGCCTACATTTTCTCTTTGAAAGGTATAAGTTGCAACAGCTTTTTTACTATTTCCTACTTAGAGGGGATTGTATGATGTGATGTAGACCTTTAATGCCATTCTACTTAACAGTGGATCCAATCTAGACTGAGGATTCCATTTTTTAAAATTACACCTGAATGGCACCCTCCCTAGATGAATTTAATTAATTGCTGCTTGTTACAGATAATATAGCTTTTGACTTAGTGTTTGACTTACTGTTATCCTGAAATTCTTAGATTTGTGTCTTTAACATCATAATATAAAATAAGGAGTCTTTAAATTATAAAAGTCAATATAATATATAATATTACTCTTTATACTATTCATATTGTTCTGTGGAGTCCTTAGTGCTCTCAGAGCATGTTGGCTTGCATTTTTCATTGCCTGACTAGCTAATATCATCTGTGCTGGTGAATGTGGGAGTTTGCTTTTTGTTTATATATAATAGCTTGCTCTGCCATTGCTACAAGGATGTGGCTTTTGTTCTTGGTAATTCCTTAATTTTGATTCCTTGACCTCTGCTTGCGTGGTTGTTTGTCTGATGTGAATCTCTGCTTATGTGGTGACTCCTGGAAAAGATGTGTTCTGGTCTTTTTGTTTCCTTCTTAGCTTTTTTTTTCTTGTCTCTTGAATGGCATGCAAATATGGTTTATCTTTATGTGTCTATTGATGGCTGATTTATCTGAATGCCAAGCTTCCATGAATTCCAGGAACAATCTTCTGCCTGTTGATCCTGCAAAGCATGATGAAAACTCCTTAATCTCACAACATGTGGACAGATGGGAAACTGTGAGCATCCTAGACTAAGCTAAATCCAAAAATGCTAGGAAATTCTTGGAAGCTTGGAAGTTTAGCCATCAATGGGCTCATATTGCTTCATTAGTTCTGTTTCTGTTCTGTTAGTATTGTTCTGTATGGTAATATTGCCAAAATATAAGTAATTAAATTGCAGTATTGTCCAGAGAAAAGAAAGAGGATTCATGAAATCTTAAAAATAGAACTAGCCTTAGAAGTAGAACAAAAATTGCTTCTGTTGCAGATTATTTTCATTGCCATTTATTTTATTATCTTATTATTAAAACATAACTGAAAAAGAAGATATTATAGACTCATGAAAAGTTTCATCCAATTCCAGCTCTATAAAGAGATTATTATCAAACAAATCCGTTGCCTAAAGTCTGAAGCAGCATATTGCTTGTTTCGTAAATCTGAAAAAGATACTGTTTTTGTTTTATATTTCTTTAATAATTGTAATTTAGTAGTAATTTTATAATTTACTTAAGATTAAACATGTTGCTAATAGGGAATGATGACATATTAAATTTTTAATACATGCTGCATTAAATTCTAAAAAGCTTTGTTTTGGTATTACCCTAATTTCTAGGGTTTCTGGGGACATAGAATTATTGATTTAGCATATGTGATCTGGTTTAAGTTATAAATATTAAAATCCAGCATTAAAGAAGTTGAGAAGGCTAACAGGGATAGATATAACTTGTGACACATTTTAGTTGAATATCTTTTTAAAAGATTTCATGACATTTTTTAAACCACAACACTCCATGTAATATTCTAATAAATGAGGAAAACATTTGCAGTATTGTGGATTGAATATCTTTTATAAAGTGAATGAATGGAAGATCAGTGATTTGTAGAAATGGTCTCTACTAGGAACTACCATAAATATAGGTTCAGTCCTGCCAAATTCTGCTTTCCACTATTTTAGCTATCAAGCAAAAAGTAGGAGATCACCTCCAGTCTCCCTTGGATGGATATAAAACTTTATGAGTACTTTCTTACTCTGATTGCTCTCTACATCACACAGAACTTAAAGGGCAGATTGTTCAAGTATGAATAATTAACACAGAATTTTAGGGAGCTTGATTTATGTGTGAAGAGATGGAGTAAGTACTGGGAAAGATCATTTCAGCACCATGATTGCTATTTATGTCTTTCTCCAAAGCCAAGTCCAAAGGGAGCCTGGGCCTGCCCATAACCTACTTAAAGATTGTTCTAATTCTAGATACTCTTGCATAGACACATCAAGCATATTTGTCATATTGACATCTTTGTGAATGGTTTAGACAGGAGATCTATAATAACTGTATCATCCCAGATAATAAAAACAGTATTTTCCCTGAAAATGTAGCATGATGGAGGAGACGACATAAGCAGTATTTAGGAAATTGTTAATAATAATTGATTTCCATTGATGTTCTCCTCCCCTTCCTTCCCCTGTCCTCCCCCCACTCTCTGCCCTGTCTCCCTTGTTGAGTTTCCAAGAGTTATAAAACAATATTCTTGGCACATCTATTCTGGATTGATAGACATTTGCATTGCAAATAAGAGATAAAATGGGAAAGATACAGCATTACGGTATATCGTGTGTGGGAGGGGAGAGGATCTTAAATATTTAACAGCTCAAGACTTGAATGCTCATATCAATCATGTGACAAACTTGTAAGCATATGTTATTTCAGATTGTGATTTAGAAAGCCAGAAGCCAATTTTAACGCATGAAGTTTGATTTGACAAAATACAATGTTGACATGTTTGATGCTGGGCTGACCTGGAGGGTAACACAGAAGTTGCAGTTAGTTCAAAATTCAGCAATTCAACACTGCCAAGAGGAAGCAGGTTCAACAGTATAACAACCTATGCTGAGGTCATGGCATTGCTCACCAGTCAACTTCCAGAACCAATTTACCTTTATTTTTACCTTTCCCTTTTCAATATCTGAGCAATTGTTTCCTGCTGGGTTGGTTTTGATAGAAAACTGGCTTTATGCATGGAAACAAAAGGAAGTCTTAGGAAAAATTGATGGTGGTTCCTGGCTTTCTTTCTTTCTTTTTTCATTGTAGGATGAAACTAACTCTTCTTCATAGCAGATAGATTTCTGTGTCATTGTTATGATAATAAAAGAAGCAGGAAGATGTAATTTATCTGTTGTAGATGCTGTGTCTACTCAATATGACAGAATTCATTAGACCACAGTGAAATAAATGTCAAAACGTCTAGCTTCGCTTTATGAAGCAATTGCACATGTCCTGCAATGCAAATTATTTGTGACCCTGAATGCTCTGGATCTCCTCCCTCCGACTTCCCTGCATTCTAACTACAATTTTTGGATATACTTATATAAAAGCTAGTCTTACTTAACTACTGCAGTGCTATTACAGTTCCTCTGTTTCAACTAATTTTTGAGTAAACATTTTAATATCTGCATGATATAAACTCCAAATTAACTAAATATAATTGGCACAGCACATTTTGTATAGCTTTTTTTTAAAAAAAGTTTAATTTTAGCTGTCAAGATCCGATCCCCTTCTCAAGAAACTATGTTTTTTCATTAAAAGAGAATCCAAGATAAAATTAATCTTGTAATCCTAAAACAGCAGATCTGTTAAACACAGTAAGATGGGATAAACATACATATATCAGGTAGTTCTCCATTCCCCCATCCCAAATCTGTTGATAATCTGCTGGGAATAGCAAGTATATGAATTTATACCTGAAAAAATGAAGGTCTAAGGAGCCTTTTGAAGACCTCTGTTAGCTATGATTGGTTATAAAACAGCAGATTTTTCCGTCTGTGGTCATGCTGCAGTACTTGCTCTCCTCCAACTTTTAGTAATTCTCAGAGATTAATATGAAACTTTCACTATTAGAATTAAGAGGAAAGTTCATTGTCTGAGATATGATTAAACAAATTTAGCTGCAATGCAGAGGCACGAGGTATTTGCAAAAGCTGTAGGAGCTGTTTGCTGCAAACCTTCTTTAATACCTTAGCTGTATTTTGAATAGTGCCAGGAATCCAACTAGAATTTGTTCCAGGCCTTGCAGGATTGGTGTAACCCTTGAGCAAGCTTCCTTGTAGCTGCAATCTGATGAAGCAGGTTGTTCAAAGAGGCTTCAGAACAAGCCTTGTTCAGAGCTCAGGGCAATAATAACTTCCTGTGCTATTTCATAATTTGTATATAACGTAGTCTGTCTGTTATCCAGAGAATGTTTATAGCAGATTAGATCTGTAAAATAAGCAAAGTGTAGCCAAGTAACAAATAATAATCCAATTTAGAAATACAATATAATCGTTGCCAGTAATGAAGCTGGAGCGTCATTCCCAGACAGCATTATTCATCTACTCCCCATTCTTAAAACTATGAAGGGAATGGCCCAAATTCGTGACCCAAAAAATGACTGTTGTTTAAAACCTGGAGCAATAAATTTTTACTTTACATCGACTTTGACTGCAGTAGATTTTTCTGTATTAGATGGCTTCATTATTGTCTGCAAATCTTCTATAGTAAAGCAGTTCCTGGTAAGGGGTTAAGAGATAAGTGGAGACCAGATCTATAGCGATACAGGATACAAAGCTTGACAATTGTGGTAACAGTGCTGAAAGATAGGCAATTAGGGGAGAAAGTGTGATCCAGTTGTGGATGTTTAATCCTGAATGTGGGAATGAAAGCTAGGTGTCAAAGTGCAGATAGCAATAGCGCTTAGGCTTATACGTCGCCCCACAGTGCATTACAGCACTCTCTGAATGGTTTATAGTGTCAGCATATTGCCCCCAACAATCTGGGCTCTCATGGAAGGATGGAAGGCTGAGTCAACCTTTGGCCGGTCAGGATCAAACTCCACACCATGGGCAGAGTTTGCCTGCAATCCTGCATTCTAATTGCTGCACCACCAGGGTTAATGCTGTGAGATAAGAAGCGCATTCTAAGGCTGATGCACATGATAGAGAAGCTCCTTGGGCTATATGTGGCAGCTCTCTCAACTGTGGCATACTGAAATACTCCCTTGCAGATCCTAATTACCCGAATGTAACTATTATCAGGTTACCAAACCTAAACCAATATAAGGTTCGTTCTCTTGATATAATTAAGCCATGTAACTCAAGTATTCCATAAAACATTGAATAAAGCTATGTGCTGCCCACACGTTGGTGACAAAGCCCTTCAAATGCTTCTGTCTTTCCCAGCAATTGCATTTAATCTGATAAACAACATGAAGGGAGGGGGAGAGCAGAGTGTTATTTAGAAAAGAATCCACAGTGTTAATTGTGAGGCATAATAAAAGTATGGTTGCTAATGCTGTTAATGTTTTTTTCTTCTCTTTTTAGAGGTTACAAAGGAGACTTCCATGAAGTTCTTAAATACAAAGACTCTGTATGTTCATGCTATACCAACAACAGCTGAATGCTAATTGAATTCATTGCCAAGGGAGATGCAGTGTAGACTGATTTCCATGGAGAACCCTAGTTTGAAGTTGGGACATTTTGACCAAGAATCCTCACGTTCTGTAAGATCAGCGCATGTGTAATATGCTGCTTTTAAGTTAAATATAGTGAATTTTCATGAAATGTTATAAAAGCTATGCAGAGTAATAGTCTCAGAAATTTGGAAGGATCTATGCAGTAAGAAATTGAGCGTACCTCAGTGTTGCTGTTCTCTATTTGTTCAATATGGAAAATTCATCTTTAGTTTCCCCCCCCCCTTCCCAATGTTGATGGTCCTGCATTATTCAGATTGTTACATTTACTTTAAACTGAATGAAACAAATAATTTGGCATTTGTTTAGTGTATCTAATGTCCCTAATTGCGAACAATAAATTACTTTATCTAGAAAGCTGTGTTGGTTTTGCTTTAAGGTCCCAAAAAAAGAAACGAGTGAGAAAAAAGGAAGAGAAAAGAGGCAGAAGAAGAAACCACAAAAGAAATAAAAATATACTGTATTATGTATAGGGAATCATGCAACCTATTTTTTGAAGGCATTGCTAGATATTTACCACAGGAAAAATATTTTTAATTGTTTCCATGACTTAAATAGCTAGTTTATAAACACAAATCATACAGTGTCATGTAGTTTATGATCACTTGAATTCTATTCATGTAAAGTGCAAATATACCTACTAATGGGTTTGGGTTTATGGGTTTATTGGGTTTGTACGCTGCCCACTCCTGGAGTACTCTGGGCGGCTTACAATAAAAAGAGGAGGGGGATAAATAAGACAAAACAACAATTTAAAATACAACAACATACACAATTAAAGTGGGGCTGGATATTTCAACAGCTCCAGACCTGCCGGAGCAGCCAGGACTTAGTAGCTTTACGGAAGGCCGGGAGGGTAGTAAGGGTCCGGATCTCAACGGGGAGGTCATTCCAGAGGGCCGGAGCTGCAACAGAGAAGGCCCTCCCCCCTGGGGGGGGGTCGCCAGCCGGCATTGGCTGGCGGATGGAATCCGGAGAAGGCCAAGTCTGTGCGATCGAATCGGTCTTCGGGAGGTAATTGGCAGGAGGCGGTCTCTCAGGTAATGGAGCTGAGATTTGGGAAAGTTAGATAACATCTAGGATTCTGCTACATTCTTAAAGGAATTAGCATCTTAACATGGAATGCTTCCAAATCAATCAAATTTGAAATAATCATAATTGCGGCATTTATTCTTTCCATCAAATCAATTGGGGTTTTTTTATTAATTGTGTCAATTACATAATTTGTTATGTGAATATTTATAGCCACAAATACAGCAAAAAATAAGATTCCTTGATATGACTACACTTAGATATTTTAAATAATCCAATAAATAATTGGTTTGCTGTGAGGCTAGAAACTGGGAGACCATGAGTTTTAGTTCTATCTTAGACATGATGTCGTTGGGGCAGATCCTTTCTCTCAGCCCTAGGAGGAAGGCAGTAGCAAACCATTTCTGAAAATCTTCCCAAGAAAACTAGGTAGCTTCCAAGAGTCAGCACTGACTCTTAGGGATAAATATATTAGTAACAAAACTTACACAATATCAATACATTTTGTTGTTTTTGACGCACATTATGGGGGTTGTGAGACTATGGAGAGGAAGCAGAGAAGGAACACAATTTGGTTGAGAAAAGACAATCCAGTTCAGATGATAGAACAGTGGCAAGAAAGTGTTTTAAAAAGACTCCCTTTTAATTAACTTTCTACTGGAGATAAAGTTTTTAAGATTATGTTTTTATCTCAGGCCAGCATTAAAATGTTTTTTTTTCTGAAATCTGTGTGGTTGTTGCTTCTTTGGCTTGCCAGCTTGACAGATATTTTAAGAGTAAGTATTCAGAAATGTTCTGTTTGTGTGATAAAATAGGCCAATAATTCCAAAAGTTAAAAATAGGAGAAGATAAAGGATATTTTAATGCAGTCCATGAATCATCTTGAAAAATACAAAAGTCGATTCCCTTTGTAATAACGAAATAACTACTACTAAAGAAAGGAGTAGAGTTTACATATTAATACGCTTATTAAAAAGATAATAAATTTGAACTGAAGCAACATTTATTTCAAAAGTATCATTGAACCATATCAAAGGCCTTTTCTGAACCATCAGAATAGCTTTGACCTTTTAAAAAAAATGCATCAATTAAGTAACAGTTAATATACTAGTTTTTGAACTTTCCTGTGGCTGGTGATTGGAGCTGCTGGCTGGAAGCGGGGAAGCAGAGAGAAAAAGAGGAGTAGGTAGTGGCCCGCACGCCTAACGGCACGCGAATCATATGTCCATAAACCAAAATAATAATAATACATTCTGGATTAGTGCGCTTGAAATTGCCATTCCACTCTACGGAGATGCCACGTTATCAGCCCCCCCCTACCGCAAAGATCCCGCAGGAGAAGAGCAGTCTGGACAACCATGGGATCTGGCAGGGTGAGAGGTGTGAGCCATAAACACAAAGCTTTTGCTGTGACCCAGCATAACAGATACAGCGCCCTTGCTGACCCTAATGGAGACACTAAAGAGACAGGTCAAAGTAGTTGTGATAATGATGACTCAAATAAGCGGGGGATCGTGGTCCAAAATGAAGAACTTACTTCGGAAAGGCGAAATGGGGAACCAGGAATCACATCAGTCGCACAAGAAGAACAAGGTACGCAAAAAGAGAAGTCACCTGGTTGGTGATTCAATCGTAAGGGATGTAAATTTAGGAAAGGATATGGAGGTTTTAAAAGAGGTCAGGTGTCTGCCGGGTGCTACTGCCAGCAGAGACAAGAGGCGTATTCTTAAGATAGTCAAGAATGCAAGTAAGGACTCTGATGTTGATGCTATTATACATCTTGGCACAAATGATCTGTCCCATAAAGATGTACTTTCTGTGAAGAATGATTTCCAGGGCTTGGGGTATGAACTTAGTATAGGTTGTAGGCTTATCTTCAGAGGTTTTACCAGTATATCAGGAACAAAAAGGGAAGGGCCATTGTGTAGGAGAGTTTAGTGTGTGGCTAAAGGAATGGTGTAAAAGGGAAGGTTTTGGTTTTATTCATGATGTCTGCAGCTGGTCCAATGAAAAACTGTACAAAAGAGATGGCTTGCACCCATCCAAGAAAGGGACTGAGTTACTAGGCATTAAATTAACAGATTTTCTAGATAAACATTTAAACTGAACAGCGGGGAAAGAGAATTAATTGATACAGAACATTTCTGTCCCCAGCAATCTAAAATTCATAGGGTTATCAGTGCATGTAACAGATGTTTGTGTGGGTAAGATTATCACTTCTGCTGTCAAGCAAAACTAAACATTTAATAGTGAGTGCCATACCATGTGCATGAATCATACAAGTGGCAAGAAAATAGGAGCAGTCAGGCATAACACAGGTTATGTAGACAGTAAACACAGGGTCAATCAAAATGGACTCAAATGTCTATATACCAATGGACAGAATATGAGGAATAAACAGGGCGAATTAGAAATTCAAGTAAAAGAGGGCAGATACGATATTGTTGCCATTACAGAAACTTGGTGGGATGAAACCGACAAATGGAACATACAGCTAGAAGGATTTAAATTATTTAAAAGAAATAGACCAAATAAAAGAGGAGGTGGAGTTGCACTCAATATAAGAAATAATTACCTCTCTACAGAAATAGAGCACAACAATGATGAGAACTATCTTGAATGCATTTGGGTCAATATTAAAGGTTGGGGGGGAAATGACATTGCCATAGGTCTATACTACAGGCCACTCAACCAAGCAGAGGAAGTAGAGAACTTTTTGCTAGTCAGTTAATTAAGGTATGTAGGAAGCACACCACAATTGTAGTAGGGGATTTTAACTACCCTAACATCAACTGGGAAACAAACTCTGCACCAAGTGGAAGATCCAACAGGTTCCTAACGAACCTAACAGACGACTTTGTTTCCCAAAAAGTAGAGAAGGGAACAAGAGGATCGGCCATATTAGACTTAATTCTCACTAACAGAAGAAATGATAGAAGGTGTTGAAGCCACAGGAACCTTGGGGGCAAGTGACCATGCAATATTGGAATTCAACGTTATGCAAACACAAGTAGTAGAACAAAATGAAACTAGAGTCTTGGACTTTAAGAGAGCTAATTTCAATAAACTTAGAGTTTGAGAAAAATTTCATGGATGAGAATCCTCAAGGGGAAAATAACTCAAGAAGCTTGGGAAATTTTGAAAAATGAGATTACTAAAGCCCAGTCTAGCGCAATACCAATGAAGAAGAAAAATAACAGCTCCCAAAAGAAACCAGCATGGCTGCAGAAAGAACTCTCTGACAAATTGAAAGACAAAAAAGATAAGTATAAAAAGTGGAAAGTGGGGGGACATAACTAAGGCAGAACATCAGCAAATAGCCCAAGCATGTAAAGATGAAGTGAGGAAAGCTAAGGTTCATAATGAAGAAAAGTTTGTCACAAAAGTAAAAAATAACAAAAAAAGCTGCTTCCAACATGTTAAAAACAAGAAAAAAGTTAAGGAAACAATTGGTCCATTGCAGAACTATTTAACTCATGTTTTGCATCTGTCTACACAAAGAAATAAAACAGTCCAACCTATCAAAAACAGCACCACAAAAATCAGATTATGAACACAAGTTGAAATAGAGAAGAAAATGGTAAGTGATCACCTGTCTACCCTAAATGAGTTCAAATCACCAGGACCGGATGGATTACACCCCAGGGTTCTGAAGGAACTGGCAGACGAGATCTCAGAACCACTGGACTATATCTTTCAGAGATCATGGAGCACCGGGGAACTACCAGAGGACTGGAAAAGAGCTGATGTGGTTCCCATCTTCAAAAAAGGGAAAAAAACAGATCCAGGAAACTACAGACTTATCAGCCTGACCTCAATACCAGGAAAGATTCTGGAAAAGATAATCAAGCAACGAACTACCAAACACCTAGAAGCAAAGTAATAGCCAAAAGCCAACATGGGTTTGTCAAAAACAAATCATGCCAGACTAATCTTATTGCATTCTTTGATAATGTAACAAAATTAGTGGACCAGAGGAATGCCGTCGATATAGTTTACTTGGACTTCAGTAAGGGATTTGATAAGGTAGACCATAACCTACTACTAGATAAAGTAGAAGAATGTGGGTTAGACAGCATCACCACCAGATGGATTTGTAACTGGCTGACCAACCGCACTCAACGTGTAATCCTCAATGGAACTGTATCTTCATGGAGGGAAGTATGCAGTGGAGTACCCCAAGGCTCTGTTTTAGGCCAGTACTCTTCAAAAATCTTCATCAATGATTTGGATGAGGGAATAAATGGGGAATTCATCAAATTTGCAGATGACACCAAGCTGGCAGGAATAGCCTATACTCCAGAAGATAGGCTTAAGATATAGAAGGATCTTGACAAACTTGAACATTGGGCACCATCTAATAAAATGAAATTCAATGGTGAAAAGAATAAGGTTCTACATTTAGGCAAGAAAAACGAAATGCACAGGTACAGTATAGGTGGTACCTTGCTCAACAGTAATAACTGTGAAAGGGATCTTGGAGTCCTAGTGGACAACCATATAAATATGAGCCAGCAGTGTGCAGCAGCTGCCAAAAAAGCCAACACAGTTCTAGGCTGCATAAACAGAGGGATAGAATCAAGATCACATGAAATGTTAATACCACTTTGTAATGCTTTGGTTAGGCCACACTTGGAATATTGCATTTAGTTTTGGTCACCACGATGTAGAAAAGATGTGGAGACTCTAGAAAGAGTGCAGAGAAGAGCAACAAAGATGATTAGGGGACTGGAGACTAAAACATATGAAGAACGATTGCAGGAACTGGGTATGTCTAGTTTAATAGAAAGAAGGACTAGGGGAGCATGATGGCAGTGTTCTAATATCTCGGGGTTGCCACAAAGAAGAGGGAGTCAAACTATTTTCCAAGGCACCTGAGGGTAGAACAAGAAGGAACGGGTGGAAACTAATCAAGGAGAGAAGCAACTTAGAACTGAGGAGAAATTTCCTGACAGAACAATTAATCAGTGGAACAGCTTGTCTCTAGAAGTTGTGAATGCCCCAACACTGGAAATCTTTAAGAAGATGTTGGATAGCCATTTGTCTGAAACGGTATAGGGTTTCCTGCCTAGGCAGGGGGTTAGACTAGAAGACCTCCAAGGTCCCTTCCAACTCTGCTATTTTATTGTACTGTATAGTATCTATCTGATTATGACATTTTACAAAAATCATGTTGTGCAGTATATAGGTTGTAAGGTAATAAAGTGCATGCCAAGGTGCTGATATTTTTGCACCAACATTTAACGAAGACAATTGTGTGGCAGCTTGGATATTCAGCAGGATCTTTCCAGCTCTAAATATCATAGCTATGGGACCTTCACTAAAAGAAGCTAGGAAAACTTTATTTAAGAAGGTATTATTAGTATTCCAATAGTCATAAGACAGCACAATATATATCTTACACCATTAAGTGGGATAATAACTTGGATTAATTTTTTTCTTGTTTACTACAGATTCAGTAGTAAATAACAGAAAAAAATAAAAATGAGCAAAATCATTAGATACTTTGAGTACTATGCCCGCTCAACTCATAATTAACTGACTAGAATCACCAGTTATCTGAAGAAAATATCCAGAAATAATTGAAATAGAGGTGTAGCTATTTTAGCTATATCTGAAAGGATGGTTTAGAGTATTTAGATGAAACATTCTTTTGTTTCATCTATTTTTCTTTTGACTTTGTGTGATGAAGTGAACTATTTTGTCTGCTTTACCCACGGTAATTTGAAACCTTTTTACACTCCAGAGGTTTACTGAGAGAGGAGTTTTGAGAACTCTGCTTTGTTGTGTCAGCCATGCCACTTGCATCCCTTTTTAGTTATCTACTTGACAGTTTTTCAACTACTTTTGTGGAAGAAGATCTGGAAAAATAATTACCTTTTCTACTTTCTATTCAAAGGTTTCTGCTTGATGAGGCTTATGTGGAATACAATCCCATATAATAGATCTCAGAAATCTCACAACAGCAAGACTAGGTTTTGAGCCAATTGAAAACAGAAGCGGCTTGAATAAGTGGCTTGAATTTTAAGTTTCTAGTCCTGTTGCGGTGATAAAATTTTATATATATTTTCCCCAGGAAAGTTACTGTTGATTGATCCTACTCAACAGTGTAAGTTATATTTGGAAAACATGAATTATTTCTTTAATATTCTGCAGGAAGTTCACTTCATACTGAATGTATTTACTTTCAAAACACTTAACTGCATTTTTACAGGATGTTTAGCAGAATTTGTGTGATGACTGAGTCACCAGGATTTTTCGTTCTACCAATTTTTATCTAAAGTACCAAATCCCTGATACAACCCACAGATTTCTGAATTGGCATTCAACGTTTTTATCTGCACAAATTCAATTATTGTAAAAGTTTGTATATCATGGAAAAGTGTTCAAAGTAGAAAGAACCCAGTTTGGCTGTTTTGTCAAAGCAAGTCAGCAGGCTGTCCTCCCTCAACCAAGAGGGAGAGATACTTGTTTTCTCTGTTTTCTTAGTTTCTGATTTTGGCAAAATAATTAGGAGAGGCATTTCTGCCCAGAATTTCATACAGAAAAAGTATTAATGTTAACCAATTAAGCAATAAAGAAGACAGTGTAAATATATGGCTATTTGGCTCAAGAGTGATTCTAAATGAAGCATGTTGCTATGAGTAGAGAGCCACAGAGATTACTAGAGGAAAACTAGGCAAAGACAACAGTTACATAAATAAAAGCATACTTTAGGAACTCAGGAAACAAAAATAAGAAATGAAAAATAAGCTGAGATTCACTATAGCACAGAAGGAAAAAGGGAAAAATTCAATCAGGCTTTCAAGATTCTCTTATTCTAATGAAAGCAAGAAAACATAATTCCAGTTATCTGACCTGTAGCCATATATGTTGATCACTGCTAAAAGTTTTTGAAAAGGGTTCCATCTGAGGGAAGAATGATTGTTGGACTAAATTAAAATTGGGCTAAAAAATTCCTAGAAGTTGGTGTACCACTCTTAAACTCTTGGCCCTATTATCCTTTTTCCCAGTTTGGGATAATGTCATTACCTCCACAAAAAAAGCAGACTCTTGTTTTCCACAAGTTTCTCCCAACTAGATTTTCAACTCACTAAAAATGACAAATTATTCCGTTTATTCCATGATATGCCCCAAATATCTCATTGGAGGTAATTGCCCTCAGTTTTAGAAACATTGAGTCAGCGTATGTTTATTACTTTTATTACCTTAAAAAAAAACACTTCCAGTTTGTCAGGAGGAAACAAAATAAATCTTCCCGTGGCTATCCTGATGTGGATAACAGACAGACAGACATAAAAAAATATTCAAGATTTTTGATATCCAAGTCAGGATATTCATGAGAAGATCTGTCTGTCTGTCTGTCTGTCTGTCTGTCTGTCTGTCTGTCTGTCTCTCTCTCTCTCTCTCTCTCTCTCTCTCTCTCTCTCTCTCTCTCTCTATCTATCTATCTATCTATCTATCTATCTACCTATCTTATATCCATCCATCCATCCATCCATCCATCCATCCATCCATCCATCCATCCAATCTTTCATCTCTATCTATAGGTATATATTTATTATCTATATCTATCAGCTTTCTGTCTCTATCTCTCTATATTTATAGCTATAATTTATATCTTTATCTTATCTATCAACTATATCTCTGTTTCAGCCTTTGAAACTTGAAGATCCAGATTAGGTTTTTGGCAAATGAGAAGACTGATTGCATTTTGTGGTTTGCATTTTGATAAAAGTTGCCAAAGGCCATCTGATATTTTGAGTGTTATAGCTACAAAACCATTCTTGAGGTTTGGTGTTACACTCCTGAAAAGCCTAATTGTCTTCTGCCACCTGGGATGGGGTGTCAACTCATCTAAACAACTATCACCCACTGTCCAGTTTGCCATTTAGGGACACAAAGGTAGAAAATGAAATGTCATCTCAATTTCTGCTTTCCTAGAGAAAAAGGACTGACTGATTCAATTTTGAGTAGACTTTTTTCCATTCTAAATTTAGCAAGAATTTACTTTGACCAATTGGGAATGACAGATTTCTCCGGGATTTCTCAGTTGTTTTTGATATTGTCAACCTCAAAAATCTTTCTATATTTTCTGAGGAATGAAAGTGGTAGATACCATGCTTGAGTGGTACCAATCCCTCAACCAGCGATGCAGAAAATAGCTGTCTCTGGATTAGAGATGCCTCATAGATGTCAAATTCCATGTACCTTTTAATATTTACTTGGAAAACATGGCAACCTTGTCAGAAGATTTGGCTTAAATGATTTCTACATGTTGAAGAATCTCTTGGTTCTTATAGCTTACATCATATAACATCAGCAAAAGAGATGAAAAGGTGCATTGAAGCATTTTCCTACTGTTTATGGATGAATAAGCTTACCAAATGTTTATTTGGACCTTGTATTTCAGTATTTTTTTTAAAAAAAACCTGCTTAATGAGTTTATTAAATTGCAGTGTTAATAAAACTGCAATCTTGTTTGGAAAGAACATTTTCTCTACATAAAAATTTAGGTATTTCTTTTTCCAATGAAATCTTTTCTTGCGAATCAAGACAGTTCAGGCTTACGTTATTTATTAAGGCAAAACTGCTTCTTAGCCGCTTCATAGTGTTCCTCCTATTGAAAGCACATAAAGGCCATATAACAGGGCTATATGACTTTCTTCTTCGAAATGAGCAGTGGAGCCTATGTATAGTGCAATTAACATGCAGAACTGTTGTATTCTGAGCAGCAGTTCAGAATATTGCTGTATCAAAATGCCAAGGTTGCAGCAAAAAAAGAAGATATCTGAAATGAAAACTGTTCCTAATTCAAAGTGTGTGTGATGCTACCATGTTCCAAAAATAACATCATCGCACATCACACATACTCTGCCTGGTAGAATGAATACCTTAAATGGACCAAATCCCATCATCTTCCAATTTATATTCAGTATAAAATACATCTAAACTTCGCTTGCCAGATTTTCACCCTAGATACATAGCTGGTTGTGCTGCAAATGAAAAATAGTACATCTGTTTCATATTGTTTCCGTAGCCTTACTGAAGCCTTGTGAATTGACAAGGATACAATTGTATTTCTAGAACTATAGGGACTATCTTAAAAAAAAAAAGGGGGAATAGCACACATCTGAAACCAGAATGGACTGAAGGAAGCTTTTGTAATACAGCACTGGAACTCTGCAAATCAGATTCTGGGGGGCTTTTCCTGTTCTGTATAAATATACAGCACTGGAACTCTGCAAATCAGATTCTGGGGGGCCTTTCCTGTTCTGTATAGAGCCAAGGTGGCGCAGTGGTTAAATGCAGCACTGCAGGCTACTGCTAGATCAGCAGTTCAGCGGTTCAAATCTCACCGGCTCAGGGTTGACTCAGCCTTCCATCCTTCCGAGGTGGGTAAAATGAGGACCCAGATTGTTGGGGGCAATATGCTGACTCTCTGTAAACCGCTTAGAGAGGGCTGAAAGCCCTATGAAGCGGTATATAAGTCTACTGCTATTGCTATTGCTATAAATAAATGCATAATGTTAAATTGTAAGGTTAACAAATAACACCTTTTCTTAAATTAAAAGCTTTACACAAACACCCCCTCCCAAAGTTTCATTTGGTGTAATGTAAACTGTAAGGGATGCGGTGGCTCAGTGGCTAAGATGCTGAGCTTGTTGATCAGGTTGATTCGAATCCCTAGTGCTGCGTAACGGAGTGAGCTCCCATTACTTGTCCCAGCTTCTGTCAACCTAGCTGTTCGAAAGGTCATAAAAAATGCAAGTAGAAAAATTGTAACCACTTTTGGTAAGGTAACAGCATTCCGTGTGCCTTTGGTGTTTAGTCATGCTGGCCACATGACAACAGAGATGTCTTCGGACAGCACTGGCTCTTCGGCTTTGAAATGGAGATGAGCACTGTCCCCTAGAGTTGGGAACGACTAGCACATATCTGTGAGGGGAAGCTTTACCTTAATGTAAATGGTAAATGGTCAGAATGTTAAATCTGGAGCACAGCAGGCCTCCTTGAGATGGCTGATGAAACAAGGAATCTTGAGATGCAGTTTTGACATTTTAGATTTAGTTTATTTATTAGAGGTCATTAGATTTTTATTCAATTTTTATTATTTTTATCAAAACCTTAAAGTGATAAACTTGCGTAATATTCCTTCCCTCCGCCCTGGAACAACAACCCTGTGAGGTGAGATGGACTGAGAGAAAGCGATTGGCCAAAAGACACCCAGCCTACTTTCATGCCTGAGGCAAGACTAGAACTCACAGACTCCTGGTTTCTAGCCTGGTGCTTTAACCACTAGACCAAATTGGCTCTAGTTGTAATTACAGTTGTGGTTCTGCCTTTTTTAGTTTTAATTTGCATTTTTCAGGCACAATTCAAAATACACTTAGAGGTTAGATGTTGCCTTTTATAGTAGATGTAAATTAAGAAATATCTATATCTATATCTATATCTATATCTATATCTATATCTATATCTATATCTATATCTATATCTATATCTATATCTATATCTATATCTATATCTATATCTATATCTATATCTATATCTATATCTATATCTATATCTATATCTATCTATCTATCTATCTATCTATCTATCTATCTATCTATCTATCTATCTATCTATCTATCTATCTATCTATCTATCTATAAATATATATATTTATTTATCAGCACAAATGCAACACAAATGTAACAAGGCAACATAAAAAAATGGCTTTCTGCCTGGATGGCTCCCAGAGTGAGTCGATAGACAGAAAAGGGAAGCAGTATGCTCCCTCCCATATTTGGGCATACCAGGGGTTGTGAAACAATACATACCTATTTCCCTGGCTTAGCTGATAAAGGAGGAGAACCTGTGGCTTAGCAGCTAATATAACTGCTTAATATGTAATACAGCCCACGTTTGATTCCAGTAAGGGTATGGCTAGCTGATGAGAGCTAAATAGCTTGAAATAGATCTATACTAGTCTCCCTTTATTTATTTATAAGCACAAATGATATATATATATATATATATATATATATATATATATATATATATATGTATGTATGTATGTATGTATGTATGTATGTATGTATGTATGTATGTATGTATGTATATATATATATATATGTATATATGTATGTGTGTATGTATATATATATATATATATATATATATATATATATATATATATATATATATATATATATATATATATATATTGTATATGTATGTGTGTACGTGTATGTATGTATGTATGTATATATATATATGTGTGTGTGTTATATATATACACACACACACACATACATAAATACATGCATACATGCATACATGCATACTTGTAAATGAATTACAAACGATGAAGAACTTGGACAGAATCAAATTTAATGGCCGAGTAATAGAATTTGACACAGATCAGCAATAAGCGTTTTCTTTTGCTTACAACTTGTATCACAGTATTAAATTATTATAGTTGACATTACAGTATGGTAGTCAGCAGTGATTCTGCACTTACTCAAATTTATGAATCTGTTACATAGTAGTGAGATATAGAAGGCAGGAATAATGATTGTTTAGTTGAGAAATTAGGAGCGATATTGAACTCCCACAGCATGGAGAATGTAACTAAATTGGGGCTTGGAGAAAGGATTGGCAGTTTTAACAGATCCTGTAACTATATGGACTATATTTGCTATAGAATATGATGATGTCTTCCCCTTTCTTCTATTTAGTAGATGTTTAAACATTGCTGTGCTGACAAAACATAAATGGCAAAAAAAATAGAATAAAACTCTATTTAGCTGTTACTTTTTCTTCTTTGACCTTGAGATGACATTCCTCTTTGAATCTTGTAGAATGGCAGCGGACTGCTTTTTTTTTTTTAATGGAAAGATATTGCCCTATTTCTGTTAATAACTCTTTGACCCTTTGCTGTAGGTAAGAGGTAGAATTA
Organism: Thamnophis sirtalis; assembly: GCF_051295495.1. Taxonomy (NCBI): domain Eukaryota; kingdom Metazoa; phylum Chordata; class Lepidosauria; order Squamata; family Natricidae; genus Thamnophis; species Thamnophis sirtalis. Next base: position 72,332,121 of record NW_028261383.1, on the reverse strand, counting down.
ATAAAATAGAGAAAAGGAATAATGACTGGAAAGAAAGTGATCTCTGCCTACTATGTTTAGCACAGTCTGCTGCTGTAGCTATAATGTAATAGCTACCCACTTCCTCCCCCCCACCTTACAGCCCCAGCTCAGTAATAGAATTTAACACTGGCCAGCAATAAAACCGGCTCTGAGGCTGGCATTGCTCGCTAAAGAAAAACGAGGAGAGCACTTTTCATGAGATGTGAAAATAGAATTTAATGAGCCCTTTTCGAATTGTGTTTCCTTTGCATGATTTTCTTCACCCTGGGACTAAATAGAGTAGGACCAGTAGATTTGAAAGGAGGTTACATAAAATAGACACATTATTTATAATGTTCAGGTAGAGATCTATGCAGATGTTGCACAGAGGGAATACATCCTTAAACCTAGTTGGTGTAGCTGCTGCTTTGATAATGAGGTGTAAAATTGCTTGCAATATATATGTGTTCGTGTGTGCATGCGTACACACACACACACACAGAGGATTGTCCAATTTCTTTGACTGAAAGAATGGGTTGCTGTGCTGTGGTTTTCTACACTCTAGGACAGGGGTGTCAAACTCGCATCGCCACGTGACATATTGGAACTACCCCCCCCTTTACTAAACTGGGCATTGGTGTGGCCAGCACATGACACATCTGGCCTGGGGGCCACAAGTTTGACATCCCTGCTTTAGGAATAATTTCAGTCATTGGTGTATAAGACCCTCATATATAATTTGCCAAAAGATATTCAAAGAATAGGTCAACCTATTGATCTAGGGCAGGGGTAGTCAACCTTTTTATACCTACTGCCCACTTTCGTATCTCTGTTAGTAATAAAATTTTCTAACCGCTCACCGGTTCCACAGTAATGGTGATGAAAACCTAATGAAAATGTTTTTAAATAATGCTATGAAACTTTTTAAAAAAGTCAATTAAATTTAAAAAAAGGAAAGTGCTGCAGTATCGGATAAAACCCTACCACCCACCATGAAAGCTGGAATGCCCACTAGTGGGCAGTAGGGACCAGGTTGACTACCACTGATCTAGGGGATCAAGATCTAGGGAAGCCTCACCTCCTTCTGGAAATGTTATGAAACTCTTTTCAGGTCAATCTGATTTTCTTAGGAAGAGATTTTCATAACATTTCCAGTAGGAGGTGAGGTTCCCCTAAATCTTGATGTATGCATAGTTGTCGTAAAATAGTTCAATTGCATTACCTGGGACTAGGCAACACTATTCTATGACTCTATTAAAAAAAGAAGGATGGTATTTCCAAGTATGCCCCTCAAGAATTGAACCAGCATTACTACCATTCTTTCTATGGCAGTTTGAAGTTGTGTTAGGGAAGTGATGAGGGCTACACAGATTCATTGAAGCTTCTTCATGCCACATTCTGCTTTTTAGGCTAGACAGATTGGTTTAAGTCACCTGATGCAGTCTCCAATTAGTGTATAATTATAACAAAGCTATAATAGTAAGAAATAAAGCAATTGGGAATATATCTTTAAAATTAATGACTAACCAAGAAAGTACTGTACATTAGTCAGCCTAAGCACCACATTAAAAATTTGGGGATCTGCAATTACAGCATGAAAAATTGAAAAACTTTTATGAACTGAAAGTTTTATGGAGATAGAAATTCCTCTTCCTTCTATTATGACAATAATACGGGGATTACTTTACAAGATATTAAGCCTACTAGTACAATAATTTATCATTTTTCACAGCAGGAATGAACTGTAGCTTCCTAAAAATGTAAAAAGCTCACCGTTTTAGTACGTATCTACAAATCCTTCAGCTTTTAAAACTGGGCTGGGGGAGAGGCAACTTCAAGATCACAGTCATTTCTTTTGCAGTAGTCTAGCAGAGTAAATATGGATTCATACATTTGCTAAGCTATTGCTGGCATAGTATTGGTTTAGTGAAACCACTGCAGCTGGCTGCACTCACACAATTTTCTACGCCATAAACAAGGGGTGTCAAACTCGCAGTGTCCTGTGACTGCTTTGTTCGCAAAGCTGAGATAAGACAAACGCCGTGCTGCAGTTAAACTCTTTATTAACGAACGAATACTAGAAACAACAAGCAACAACAGGGGCTGCCTGACAGCTATTTATATGAAAGCTATCAGGCGGGCAGCCAATCCGAGGGCTGAAAATTCCGCACCTGCCGACAGGCACGCTAGAACCAATCAGGGAAGTCCCAGTTTGTTCCGCCTAACTCCGGTCATAAGTCTGAGGACTTGACAGTGATGTAGTGCGACTTTTCCCCCCTTCTCTAAACTGGAGGTGGGCATGGCCAGGACGTGATGCATCTGGCCTATGGGCTGGGAGTTTGACATCCCTGCTATAAACCGTGGCTCCATTTTCTAACAAGTCAAGTTAGAAATGTATGAGGATGGCCTAAGACAGTGATTCTTGAACTGTTTGATCAAATTACCTTTCACCCTTCCTCTTCTTCTCCCTCTCTGTCTGTCTGTCTGTCTGTCTGTCTGTCTCTCTCTCTCTCTCTCTCTCTCTCTCTCTCACACACACACACACACACACACACAGAGTTGTTTTACAGAAGTACCACCATCAGCAGTCCAAAACTGAACCCTTGATTCAAAAACAAGAAATTATGACTTAGGATAAACCCAGGTTACCCCAATGGGGGTAATTGTCCCCAGTTTGAAAACCACTGCCCTAAGCTAATACTACTAGCAAAGGTTTCTTACTGAATGATCCCAGAGAAATCAGATGTGGCAACTAAAAATGAACATTTATTTGCTTCACCCTTGAAAGGAGTTTCACAAGGTGTTTTATAGTCTCAGAAGAGTCAGTCTCAGAAAGAGGCCTGGTGTACTTGCATTTTTCTTTACAGAAATAATCCTCCTATTATACAAGATGAACACTCTGTGAGATGAAATAAAATCTTTTCCGTGGATGACATGCTATAAATGTCCTTCTCTTTTTAAAAATGAGGTGGGGGAGCATTGGCATATTGGATCTAAAAGAGAAATTCATTGGGCACTATAATTGTTGGAACGAGTGGTTAAAACGTTGCTTAATCTCCATATTTAAATGTTAATAAAACAAAGGAGATCATTGTAGATTTTAGAAAGAGCCGGCATGGTTATATTCCACTCAGTATCAAGGATACAGCTATAGAGGTTGTCAATAGCAATAAATATCTGGGGGTGCAGATAACTAACAATCTGAACTGGTCTGTCCACACATCATCCTTAGTGAAGTGTGAGCTCATCTTTCTCCTTCTGTTCTAGCCACTTTTTACAGAGGCATGATTGAGAGCATTTTAACAAACTGTATAACTGTTTGGTTTGGTAGCCAACAGTGCCTCAGATAGAAAGTCCATACAGAGAGTGGTAAGGACAGCCGAGAAGATTATAGGACCCTCACTTCCCATTATTCAGGATACTGCTTATCAGTACTATGTGTTAGACCCCCACATACACACTTTACGGTCTGTTTCTGTTGCTCCCCTCTGGGAGGAGGAGGTTTTGAAGTATTTCTAGCAAGACTACCAGATTCTGTAACAACTTTGTTTCCTATATGTCTGGTAAACCTGCCAGATTCATTTTTGTCGCCATGTACATGTATACATCTGAACTAGATTGAGTTGTTTCTCTGTGTCTTATAATATATGTGGGTATATGCATTTATCTGTCTGTCTGTCTATCTGTCTGTCTGTCTGTCATGTCTATGTAGTGTATATTGGAAGTGGTGACACTTAAGCTGTATGCAACGAAATTTCATTTTAATGTATACCTGCTAGTGTACGTTTAAAGTGGCAATAAAGTTATTCTAAGTCTATATGGTTTGTTATGCTGATTCTTTCTGTATGGCCCATTCCCAGTTACTGATTCCTGCAAAGATTTGCGGTTTGGATTGTTGGCCTATATGGTCTCTTTCAATCTAATTATTCTATGATAAATGGGAGGCTTTCCTGTCTTAAAAATAGAAATTAGCTGGTTAAGACAGAATATTGGGCTGAACCCAAAACACTCCAGAAATAGGTTTGTAAATAAGTAGTTTTAGATGTAGCAAAATTATGAAGTCATTGCAAAAGATTTCCAGTTCCCACTGCTTATCAAATGCAAGCTTCTTTTAAAAGAAGCATTGTGAAAATTACCTGGTCCTCTTTGTCCTGCCCACTATATTTAAAGAGCTAGAAGCACATCTGTTTTGGGCAGAACAGTTTCCATCTGTTCGTATTTTTGAAAACAGCTTGATCTAGTATCAAGTTGTTTACTTTTGACAGTGTGAGAACTAATTTCCACACTGAGTAGCAAAATCCATGGGGAAATTTCATATTCAGTCCCAAACATCTGCAGGCTGTGCTGTATTGTGGATAGTCTCCACCACTCAGGATTGACAGCCCTGGGCAAGATAGCTTAATGGTCTAATTTGAAATAATGCATTCATCTATGTCCCAAATTGATCCATGATGGGTTGTTGTGAATATGTTATGCCATCACTACTAGATTTGGCAAGAAAAAGTGATACCTTGCTAGTTGGATTCCCTCTTCCGCTCTTACTTTTTATGGGGATGGGAATATTTTCTATCCTGCTATAATAATTTGATTTATTTACTTATTAGATTTTTTATCCTATGCTTTTTTATCCTATCCTATCCCATGCCTTATACAGTTCATCTTTGCCAAATGACTACAGTTGGGACCAGCAATTCCATTACTAAGCAGTATGGTGATTAAGCGAGGCATCATGTGACCACAATGGACTTACAAGCTCACTTCTGTAATAGTCACTAAGTGAGCCACCATGGATCATTTAGTGAGCCATCATGTGACTGTGACTTGTGATTCACTGATAACTATCTGTTGTGGCCCAGCAGGATCCGGTTGAGCTGCTGATGGACTCGGATAGCGAGGAATCATATGAGTAGGCCATGGAAGAGGTGGAGGATCCTATGCAAGGTTCAGACTCAGAGCAGGGATCAGAGAGGCTGGTTGGCCACCAGGAGGTGCCTGAGGCATGGAGCAGTGGGGAGGATTAAAGACAATTTGTCCCTGATGCTAGATTGAGAAGGGCTGAGAAACAGAAGAAGCAACTCCGTAGGCAGTCTCATAGAAGATAATTAAGCACAGGTGGTTGTGGCTTAGCCCCTCCCAAGAGAGTTTATAAGTGAGGCATTGGGAGGGGACATTTGCAGGAAACAACCGTTCGAACTAACAGTGAAGAAAATCTGTCTGTATTCTAGCCATATCTGTTCATTTGGATTATCTGCGTTGCTTCATTTGAACTATCTGGGTTGTTGCCAAGCTATTCTATTGAATGTGAGTTGTCTGGGCCCTCAGCCAAAGGATTTGTTATCTCATTAATTAAATAGTGGCAAACAGCCAAGCCTGTGTTCTGGTTTATTCACAGGCTGGGCGGGGGGATCAGAACAACTATCCATTGACCTTACTTGCTGGAAGCAGGCAGTGAAACTCAGTGACTGGGTGTGGGATGCTGCAATGGTCATAAATGGTTGCTGGTTGTAAGTGTCTGAATCATGTGACCACAGGGATGCTGCAATGGTCATAATGCAAGGACCAGTTCTAGAGTTATTTTTCAGCCCTTTCACGTTAAGCCCTTTCATTTCTGTGTAACAGTTTCAAGGGCAACAACAGAATAGAATCTTTTAAAGAGATTTATTTAAGACAATTGCGAAAATCAAGAGAAGCTTTAATGCAAGGTGGGCTTGATAAAAAACAAACCAAAGATCGATTGTTGAATATATCAATAAGAGAGGGATATAGGATATTTGAAGAACTGCAAAATGAAAAAAATGATCCTAAAAATGATATGTATGCTTGATTACAAAGCCAGGTATTTTGGAAAGCAAAATTAAATGAACCTTAGAAAAGATTGCAACAATAACGTGTAAGAAATGATGACATTCCAGCCTGTTTAATTACTACAAGATGATGCAGTTAAAGTGCTACTTGCAGTTTCTGCACAGCACGAATATACAATGTGTCCAAGGAGAAATATCAATCTTTAATCCAATAACATATAAAGGCATTGCTAAATAATGGTTAAATTGGCAAACTATTTCATTTATCTCATACGCTACCAACATAATGCTTGCGTTTTTGCAGTTTAGAATAAATAGATGACAAATGTCTAAGGTAAAGTTGCATTTAGAAGATGCAGGGAGATTGCATTGCTTACAAATTTGGGGGTAGTGAAAATGGTCCCGAGGCACCATGCTCAATCACTGAACACGAGAGCACATTTATAAATAAACTACAAACTAAAACTAAAACTAAACTAAAAACTAAACGAGAGCACATTTTAATTTTTGAGGGAAAGGCAGGAATATTCAACCTCTGATAGACGCCATGCAAATTTGCCATGAAAAAAAAAATACTGAGACACACTAATGGCACCGGGAACTGAAAATATGTATACATTTCCCAGAACAGTTATGCAGTTGGGGCACCTTACCAATTTGGTAAATGGCAGTATAGGTATTATGGCAGCAGATTGCTTCCTCTAGATATATACCTTAAAGGAGTTCATACACTCCAAAGCATTTGACAGACCAACCCATCATTTGGCCCATCTTATTGTCTTTCTTTTTTGTTAATCATTTTTTCCCCACTTAGTTTAAACACCTATGCACAATTGTAGAGCTTCTACTGCTACAGAGCTTGAAATTCCAAAGAATATAATGGACAATCAAGATGATATCAGGGACAGTCAAGATACAAGAGATGTGGTGGTGCAGTGGTCAGAATGCAGTACTCGCAGGCTATTTCTGCTGACTGCAGGCTGCCTGCAATTTGGCAGTTCAAATCTCACCAGATCAGTGACGTGCAGTCAGGGGAGCAGGGGAGGCAGAGCCTCACCACTGTCATCATGCAAAGAAAAAAAATGTAAAAGGAAAAAGGCTGAGCTAGTTGCTGCCAGAGTCACAGTGGATGACTCTGCTTAGTGCTTAACTGTTTAAAAAAGCTTCTAAAAAAGTGCCCTCTACAGGAGGAGGCAGGAGAACCACGTGCCTCATTTAGTCTGACATTATGATCACTCGAGCAGAGTTAAGCAAGGGTTAAAAGCTGAAAAATTCCTTATGTAGCTGAGGCACGTAGTTCTCTTGCGTCCTCCTGTAGACGGCATTTTTTTAGAGGCTTTTTTAAACAGTTAAACAGAGTCATCCATTGGGGACTCTAGCAGCAGCTAGCCCAGCCTGACCTCAGCAGCTCTTGCCTTTTTCCTTTTATATTTTTACATTTTCATGAAGGCAGGCAAGAGCAGAGTTGAAATCTTCTGTGAAACAGCTGGAAAAGTATGTGGGTCGGAGGGAGGGGGAGGAATTCAAAATTAATGTAATTTGTAAGTAATTGTAAGTAATTTGTGTGTGTGTGTGTGTGCGCACATGTGTTTGTTTCTTCACTCAAACAAACTCTCTCTCAATTTGAGAGTTTGTTTGAGAGTGAAGAGAGGGAAGAGGGTAGGAAAGGCAGGGAGGCCAGCCCGCCAGCTTTCGTTCTCTGTGTCCATGACAGCCCACTAGCAGAGGCGGGTCTTTTGCCTGCCTCTGCTGGCGGTCTGCCACTTTCTTTTGCCCAGAGGTGGGCAGTTCAGGTGAGCTGATGGGCTGGCTCTTTCTTTCTTTTGCCCAGAGGCGGCAGCCCACCTGAGCTGCCCGTCTCTGAGCAAAAGAAAGAAAGCGGCAGCCTGCCAGCTCATTTTCTTTTGCCCACCTCTATGTCCACCATGGACATAGAGGTGGGCAAAAGAAAGAAAGCGAGGCGGGCAGCTCAGGCGGGTGAAAGAAAGAAAATGCTTTAGACAGTGGGATGTCAGGGGAGAGGACTGCCTCACCAGTCATAAACCTCACCGCACGTTACTGCTCAAGATTGAATCAGCCTTCCATCTTTCTGAGGTGGGTAAAATGAGGAATCAGATTGTTGGGGGCAATATGCTGACTCTGTAACCACTTAGAGAGGACTGTAAAAGCACTATGAAGCGGTATATAACTCTAAGTGCTATTGTTATAAACAGATTAATTATTGAACAAATCAACCCAGATTTCTCACTTGAGGCACAAATGACCAGGCTCAGATTATCATACTTCGAACATATTATGCAAAGACCCAGCTCTTTGGAAAAGGTGGAAGAAAAAAGAAGAGGGTGACCAACTGCAAGATTCAGTTTGGATTTGGATTTGGATTTTATTGGGTTTGTATGCTGTAGTTACAGTTACTGTGGCAATGAATGCATCATTGGGAGACCTGAAAAAGGGGATAGATCATTATGTAGTTTGTTTTCATTGAACAATGAGCTAAATTCACTACATGCTTCTTATAGGTAGCCTGCAACAATTGGGATCAGCAACTTGGTCATTAAGCAAAACAGTCGCTAACCAAAGCTGCGAGTGGGCTTTTGACCTTACTTCAGCTTTCCTTTGTTTACAGATCTGCAAAACACATAAAAATCAGGATTAGTCACAAAGTTACTTTTTCATCATTATTGTATTGTATTGTATTGCAAGTGGTTGCTAAGTGAGGCAGTTGTTAAATAAGGATTACCAGTATTTGATTGCTTTGGGTGTTACCTAATTTGTTCTTTCTATTTCATTGTCAGCTGATTGTTTTTTAAGTCTTAGATATTAGTTAATAAATTAATTGATTGTGAAAGTTTCATTTTTGGATTTCTGGGATGCATCAGCCTGTTTAGTAATCTACAGTTTAAAGATGCCAACAGTATGGGTCCCCTGGCAAACTGCAGTGTGTACTACAAGCCAATGAGTGGAACTGATGAAAAGTAGTTGGTCCTATGGCGACAGGAAGAGCCTGATGTATGAATGAGTTGAACTGTAATTCCTTCCACACCTTGGAGAATTTTTATCTTTATCTAAAGCTTTTCCAATTAGGAGCTTGGCAGCTGAGTAACCACAGCAGTTGTTAAGCTACACTGCTAGGAAGGAGTGCATTATTAACTACATGTGGTGCCGCTTCTGAAGCAAAATGTAGAACGTCACATGGCAGATTTTGTGAGCTAAATCTCTAAATATAGTAGCATGCCTCCCAGAGTTTTACTAGATGAAATGGAAAAAGAGTTCTACAGAACAAACATGACCCTAGTTGGGAATAAGTATATTCCACAGTGGACATGGTCTATGCTATGTTTTCATTCAAAGATAACCATCTTCTGTCCTGGTTAGCCAAAGTATTCCTATCCTTGGCTGTGGGAGGGGCAGAGGATTGTCTGAGAAGCATTTTTCTAAAAGTAGCTCTGAACTATCTGAAAGCTCTTTGTGGAAGTCCAGATCAAGATAAAAGCAAAGCTCAGCCTATGGCCATGACGAGTTCTATTGTAATTCCTAGCTGCATATATGAATTTGGGAACATATAGATTTGATGCACATCAATACCATCATGTTTGCCTTGATTTAGCAATCAGTACCTTAGATTTGATGATTCTGGGATAAATGTGATGCTATTAAGTGTCAGTCCTAGAGAAGATCAACGCTGACTGCTCTTTAGATGGCCAGATCCTGAAGATGAAGCTTAAATACTTTGGTCACCTAAGGAGAAGAAAGGACTCACTGGAGAAGAGTCTAATGCTGGGAAAGACTGAGGGCAAAAGAACAAGGGGACGACAGAGAATGAGGTGGCTGGATGGAGTCACCGAAGCTGTCGGTGTGAGCTTAAATGGACTCCAGAGGATGGTAGAGGACAGGAAGGCCTGGAGGGGCGTTCTCCATGATGTCGCGATGGGTTGGACACAACTTCACAACTAACAACAACAATTTGGTGTAGGGATTATACACACACTAAACAACCTGTTATCTAGCATTCAGATAAAAGACAACAAAACAACATAACAATAATAAGGCTATTAAAGTGCTTTTGCAGTTGTGATGAAAAATGGAATAATTATTGAGAAACTTTCCTGAATTTTTTTTTTAATAAAACCATTACTTTTTGCAAAAGGTTAAGAAAATGACATGGCTACATAAAAAACCTAATATAGGGTTTCTAATTTTATTCTTCACCTGCTCTGTTATTGAAGATGTGTCTCTAGTTAGCTTAGGATTTATCCTCTATTTAAAAATGTTTACATATTGAATATAATTATAGTGTTTATGTAACTGATGAAAGCTGTCTTATTTTAGTGTTCTTTGGTTGCAATTAATCCCCATATTTCTTTAATTAGAGGCCATGAATGTCCACAAAAGACAAGAATAAAATTCCTTTTAAATGAATTAATATTCAAAATAATATCTACACAAACTCAGTAAGTTTCTTGACAGTTCCCAATATAACCATTAAAAACAAATTAGTAATACAATTAAATTATGGAATAATAAACACAACAACATGGTCAGACAAACCCTCAAACTCATGGTGTCATTTCATCTTCAAAGATTATTTTAAAATGGTTTGTTTTATTAGCTATTTCAAAATCTCAACCTGCAATTATTTTAGAGTGGTAACTTTTCATGATTTCTAATAATGACATAAAATGCCCTGGCATCTGCTACTACATTCAAGGCCATTTTGTACATTTGTGAAAATAGGAATTTCAGAAACATTTAACCAAAACAAATGCAGGTTGAAAGAACCCAATTTGTTTCATTCTATTTCTATTTTATTTCCCAAAACTGGAATTAAGCTTTACAGAACAGCATTACTACCAAAATGAAAAGTGATTCAATCTGATTATCATAATTCTAGCAATTTTTAGTAACAGTCTCTCAATGTTTTATCGGAACATTGATAGCAAGCATCTCCTATACCATTCAAGGTAGTGATGTACAATTGAGCTCAGGTATCCAACGTAAGAATGCTGTTATATATCGTTGCTCTTCTTTTAACATAAGCAACTAGTGTTGAAAAATACATAGCTTTTCTATTATATTTTTTCTGAGGGAGCCCTATTGTTTTGCTTTTGCATGTGTGTGTGTATGTGTGTGGGATTTGTGTCTGTATGTGTGAGAGATCTCATCATCCACAACAATTTATATTTTTTATTTGATCCCATGAGCTAGGAAAAAAAATACTGTGACTTCTCTGATGTAGAATTCCAGATGATGAAAGGACAGTATGAAAAAAAAATTAAGATACAGCTCCTGATTTCTTCTCTGCACTTTTGCAGAATGAAGGAAAATGACTGTGTTTCTTTTCATCTCAGGTTGCTTTGGATCATCAGCACTGCAGAAGCTCATTATCATGGGAAGATAATTTCCATTGTTCACTGGTAGTTTTTCTTTCACCAACTGCATAATGCTGAGTATCACATTGCTATTGCCATAGCAGGCAATTGTATCTCATCAACCGATTAACTTAATAAAGATTTTTTTTGTAGGATTTGATTTATTTTTCATTGTTCACAAAGACCCTGTTGGACAGAAATTGTACTTTAAGTTAGCATAACACAACAGCCTGCAGATGCTTGAGTCCCACAGATCATTTGACTTATGCAAAAGGATATTTTGACATTTTCTTTTCTTACCTGATTTCCCTTTACATAGTAATCTTGTGCCCAACATTTGGAAATCTTCAGGAACCACGATCTTTTTTTTTCTTTCCTCACAAATTTTTTATTTTCATTTTCATTTTCATACACACATGTATACTGTACATAGCCAACACCATACAGCATTAAACAATAATTGCATCAATTCCTCTTGTCAACAAGGCCCCAGAAAATAGAAACCCAATATAACTCTTCCGCTCTCCATACACCTCTTTCTTCCACCACCCACCAACTTTCTATCTTCCCTCCATCATCCCTCTCTACCCTACTTCCCCTCCCCCTCTACCACACCTCTCTCCACATCCACTCCCCCCCTTCCTTCTCACCTTTCCCTCCCACCCTCTCTCCCATCCCTCTCGGCCCAACTTTCTTCTTTCCCACTCCTCTGCTCCTTAACCACGATCTTAAAGATGAATTTAGAAAAGTCAATATAATGAAGCTGAACTATCATCCATCTGAATTCTTAAATGTTCTACACTACAAAATCCACCTTATATTTACATTCTTGTTATTAGTATTTCAACTATTATTATATACCATTACATAAATCTTTACCACAGGACTTTCTGGGTTGCAAAAATAATGTGCGGCAGATATACATTCTACAATGTTTTGTTTTCATTAAAAATGGATCTAGACCTTATGATTGGTTCCAATTGTTCTCTAGACCAATTCTTTGACCTGATCTTACACTGGCCTGAGATAGCCAGCGTGTTTCCAGAATATTGGATAGAAGGGTGGCCTGATTTAGAAGAGCTTCTCTGATTGTAAGCCACTCAGAATTGCTTTATATAGTGAGATGGGCAATATATAAATTAAACAAACAAACAAACACACAACAAACTGTTCTTAACTACCTACTAGAAAATAGTTGGAAAGGATATAGACTATAATTGAGAAAATCATAGGAACCTCAGAATAAACGGAAGGGACCTTAGAGGATTCCTAGTCCACCCCTGCTCAAGCATGAGACTCTATACCATTTCAGATAAATGGTTATCCAATCCCTTCTTAAATCCCTCCAGTGTTGGAGCATCCACAACTTCTGAAGGCAAGCCATGTCACTGGTTAATTGTCAGGAAATGTCTCTTTAGTTCTAGGTTGCTTCTCTCCTTGATTAGTTTCTATTCGTTGTTTCTTGTCTTGCCTTCTGATGCTTTGGGAAATAGGTTAACCCCGTCTTCTTTGTGGAATATTCAAATACTGGAACACTGCAATCATGTCAGCCCTAGTCCTTCTTTTCACTAGACATAACCAATTCCAAATATATAGCCTCCAAATATAGTCATTACTTAATATAGTAACCTGAGCTTTTCTGCAATTTCTTAAATACTGTGAGTTTTGTAGATAGAAATAAAATGTGCACAGTTGTACATTGGTAGGACATACAATTTGGAAATCTGTAAGCAAAAAAGAAAAGAATTGACTTGTTAATTTTGTCCCATTTTATGACTTTCTTATCACAGTTATTAAACGAACCACTGCAGTTGTTAAGTTGGTAACACAATTGTTAAGTGAATCCAGCTTCCCCATTGACTTTGCTTGTCAGAAGATCACAAAAACTGATGGCATGACTCCTAGAATACTGCAGTATCAAAAATGTGAACCAGTTGCCAAGCATCTGTGTTTTGATCACATCACCATGGAGATGCTGCAATTGTCATAAGTGTGAAAAATGGTCATAAGTCAGTGACGATGAATAGCAATAACACTTATATACATCTCCACAGTCCTTTTATAGCCCTCTCTAAGTGGTTTACAGAGTCACCATATTGCCCCCAACAATCTGAGTCCTCATTTTACTGACCTCAGAAGGATGGGAGGCGGAGTCAACCTTGAGCTTGGTAAGATTTAAACTGCCAAACTGCTGGCAATAAATTGGCAGTCAGCAAAAGTAGCCTGCAGTACTGTATTCTAACCACTGCACCACCATGGCTCTATCACTAAAATGATTGTTAGTTGAGGACTACCTATAACTAAATACATAAAGTTTTCACTACTTACTCTGCTTTGTTTTAATTTTTTTTAAAGTTGCAGTTTCTTTCTTTTTTTTGGCCAGTCCATCCCCCCGCCCCTAATTTTCTTTTCTTTTCAAATTGTGTTGTTCTCACCTTCTGATAGATTTGAAGTTATCCAACTACACTGTGGAAATTGTGCATCTATACTTCATCTTAAAAAAAAAATCTTACAGTACCTATGAACCCAAAGATTTATTTTGGAGTCTATACTCCTTTTAGTTCCTCCCCAGGAAGCCTTATTCTTTCCTATGTTTGATCATTCTAATTTTGATAATTTTTAGTTTGATAGCCTTGTAATTATTGTGCTCCAATTCTGAATCCCCCTGGCTTCTTTCCACTTTCTAACTAGAAGGATAGTTTAAAGATGTTCTGCTGTCTAGAGACAGCCCAAAAGGGAGTTGGTATAGAAAGAAAGTGTGTTCTTTCTGAACTCAGTAATTTATGGGAATGAGGAAGATCTTAAATGATCTCAGCATAGCGATAGTGTTCGTGGGAAGGGGTTTTAAAAAAAAGTCACAGAAGCAACATAATAATAAAAAAAGAGTAGAGCTTCAATCACACAGTTGTAGCCTCCATCTTGACTTTTTAGATTCTAACTAGGGATGCCTTGGAAGATGGACGACTCAGTATGCCTTGTGATTTTTTCCCCATTGTATGTGCAAAAAAATTATCTTAATATGTACATTTTTCAGCACTTGGGATAGGCCAAAAACACAGAACTACTGCACTACTGAACTGACTACTGAAACTGAAACTACTGAAACTCTATCGCTGTATGGTATAGTATGGTATAGTAACTGAACGTAGAAAGCCAGGAAAAAAACATCCTCTCTCCTAATTCTCATATAATGACGTGGCAATCTTGAGTCTCTTCCTCACTTGCTCTTCCCTTTGGGCTAAGTTGGTGTTTACCTAACTGCTAACCTTTTCAGGGCCAACTCCAAAGTCCCATATAGCGTGAAATGTTATAAAGTTAATATGCCAAACTGTTGGTAAATTTTACATAAACTATAACTATGCTAATTTCATATTATATATTTATCATTATTTTACCTCAGTATTGTACAGTATGGATCATTCTGACCATAACCATTTATAGAATATATGGCATATCAATGAATCAGCAATGGCTGCTTGATTTTCTCAAAATGCCAAGCTGATAAATATCATTATGACCCAACTAATATTCTTCTAATTCAGACATCACACAGTGGGCTAATAATCAAAAGTCAAAGGTCAATATAACTTTCTTACAGTATTTTATCAGTATGTTGCCTAATATTAATTTATGCATGATATTTTATATAAAGATCTCAGATATCATTGCATTGTAGTAAAATAAATCAAGTCATATTAAACAAAACTGATAGGTTTTTATTTTTTTTTTAAAAAGGTCAATGACTTTTTCTGATGCATGAATGATGATGTGACTAATAGTAAATTAAGTGCAAGAAGAATCAGATTAGAGGCCAAAAAGTAACTTTTATTACTACTCATAATATTTTAAACAATCAATAGCTAACTTTATTTTTAGTCTAACCAAATAATAAAGCTCTCATATTAATCAAAACTTTGAAAAGACTTACAACTGTCATAAGTATATCATCACTTAGATGATGCATCTGTAAATGTGGAGGCATCCTTTGCTCAAATATTTGCATTTTTTTTTGCTGAATCTAATCTAGTTTAGGGGTTTGAAATAGTATAGAATATCATGCGAACGAATGATGGACGTTTGTAAAGTAAATAATAGAACCTAATTTTTGGTATTATATTATATTAAACCATTCAATCCATTCTGCTGATTGAATAGCATTACAGGTGGGGAGAGAGAGTTTAAAGAAGTATTATTATGAATGTATAATTATCCTGGTATGTTTGATATAGCCTGGTAATTTGAATCTAACATTTTATCATTCGGACAATCATATTAAAAACATTTAATAAAACTAAGGGCAGTGATTTGATTATAGATTTGTTTTTTGAATCTTCCTCATTTCTATTTTGATGTATATCCTATTGTTTACACTCATTGTATGAGGTTTTTATTCTCTTCTTCTGGCTATTTAACTGATTATCAACTCATATCAATCAAACTTTCTATTAATCTATATCTCACACATTAGAACATTTTTAAAATGCTAAATTTGGTCAGGCAACTTTGGTAAAAGCCTTTAACAAAAAAGCCTTTGGAAATTCTAAAGACTAATGGATCTATGGCGATTCACAATCATCCAGGTCATGGTTGTCCCAAAAGTGCTTTTCCAAAAGGCAACTGGACTTTGGTTTTTCTTTCTTTCTTTGAAAACATTTTGCTTCTTATCCAGGGAGCTGCCAGAACTGAAAAGGCTTCTTGGATGAGAAATGAAACATTTTCAAGGAAAAAAAAACCCTCAAGAACGTTCTGTTGCCTTTTGAAAAACCAACTTTGAGACCCTTTCAGGATTGAGACATGGTGAGGTCCTACCCTATGGAAAGTTGTACAGGCCATGTTTGCCAACTGCTAACAGAAAATAAAGCTGTGAGTAATGTATGTATGTATGTATGTATGTATGTAAGTATGTATGTATGTATGTATGTATGCATGTATGTATGTATGTATGCATGCGTGTGTGTGTGTTTGTGTGTGTGTGTGTTGCCAAGTTGAAAAACACTGTTTTGGAAGATGATCCTTTTAATTTTCTTTTTCAACTATTTCCTCTTCTCTTTGTCCATTTGTTTTTGGAGAACATTTTTTTCTTTTCAAAGTCAAATGGAACTGTGATAGATTTCCCTGGCAATTTTCCAATTACATAAAATTAAATTAAATTTCCCTTGGGTCAGTGTTTCCCATCAATTTAATAACAATCAAATATTGTGCTAGATTTTAAGTGCCACTGAGAATTAAGAAACAGGTGCAGTGGAATGTGATCCTAATCAGTGATTAGGAGGAGGAAGAGGAGGAGGAGGAAGAGGAGGAGGCTGCAAATATGGCAATAGAGAATTCAGAAAGAACAGAAACATGAGAATTCTGGCAAATGAGATTATATCTCTTTGTACCTCTTTCAGGCTATTTTGACTATTACCTTGCCTTACCCTGCTGGTAATAAAATGTTTCTGCTTTTAACAGCAAAAGAAATTATTGCTGTTTCTCTTTTCTTTTCTCTTACATTTTCTTCTTCTTGACCTAAATAGAAGTGAAGCTCCTCTGTTTTATATTTACTAATAAATTTACCACATATAATTAATATTAGTGAGTCTTCACCGATATCTAGGTCAACATACAGAACAGGTCAACAATATTATGAACGTTTTCAGGAAACGTTCAGGAACGTTTTCAGGAAAATTTCTGCAAATTAATTCGTCAATAGTCTTATAGTATGATCCACACCCTCTAAAAAGGGCTCCTCCTGCATTTAGTTCTCCATTTTTATGAGGAAAAGCGAAGGGCTTTGGACCCTGCATCTGCTGTTTTTACTGTTGTTTCTATTAATGCTGCCAATGGAGAGTCTCAGGTTAGTTTATAAAGAACAAATCTCTGATTTCCTTTCCTTTAGGCAGCTGCATACCAAATACTTTTGTGGCCAGCCAGTCATTGTGGAAATCTAGTCCTTTAGTCCTAAATCTTAAAATAGAAACACATATTGGATCATTCTAATTTATATGAACTTATCAATTCCCAAACCATATCTGATGGTTCTACATACCTTCCAGCTTTTTTCTTTTCATGTTCTTAGCTAATATTAAGGGCAGAATTGGAACAGGAATAGTAGCTCTGTATCTCTGTTGAATTTTTGAGCAATGGTGTTAATTGAGGAAGTGTATTTTGTAATACATGTTTGGTAGTTTAGCATGCTATGAATTTTAGTGATCTATTCAATAAAGCTTTGTTAAATGATAATTCAAGATTACATTCTAGATTAGGGGTGTCAAACTTGCATTATCGGGGCTTTATGTGACATAGTGCGACTTTTTCTCCCTTTGCTAAACTGGCCATGGGCATGGCCAGCGTGTGACACATCTGGCCCGTGAATTTGACAGCACTAGACATACTAGACACAGATTAGATCTCTAAAGTAAAGCAGGTTCTGCAACAATCATGTGATGCTTTCCATTCTATCATGGTTCATGTTTCTTCTGCTGTAGTGATGTTGTCTCTAATCCATTCCCCCACTAAGGAATTTGTGTGAATGAGACAAGAACATCAGTATCCCAACCCTCTTTCCATGGCTTCATACAGAAATCAATGTTCTCTACAACCAGAGGGTATGTAGTTCAGCTGTGAAAAGCACCATTAGTATTGCTGAATGGAATAAATCATGGCAATTGTGCTGTACATGATGTAACTGAATTAGAGAAATGTGACTTGGAGACAATTTTTCATAAATATTGGTCCTTGAGGGAGGATTGTGGATAAGATGAAGGACTGCTTATCTTCTTATATAAAATAGTTGCACTCTGTAAACCACAATATCCTTTTTCCACCTTCATTCTTGGAGATCAATGGCTCCTCAAATTGTTTCTCTTGAATGCCTAGCTCCTTTCAAGGAACCCCTTCAAAAGAGTAAAAAAAAGTTATAATATGAGTTTATAAGATACTTTCTATTTAGATCACATCTTCTTAGGGTATTTAAAACGTTAACCAACTGGCGAAGTAATTTTGCACTATATACTGTTTCATTTACATTTGTATTATGTCAGTTTTATGAAATGAGCGTTCTCCTTTCTGTATTGTTTTCTAAAAGAAGTAACAATTAAAGAAAGTGTGGGATGATATTCTGACATGTTTTCCCACTACTGAGGTATTTATAAATTTCCTAGTTTTGACAGTGAGGTAGGGGATCAGTTGATTATTTTAAATTTACATTCAATCACAACTGTAATTAAAAAGAATATTAATCTGGATAAAATTCATTTACTTTAAAGAGAGTGACACAATTATGGGACAACTTTAATCAATAACAAGATGTTAATCCATATTGACGTAGGCCATTAAAATAACATGAATGTGATAGCTTTGGAAAGGTTTAACAGATGAGTTAATATGTATGTTGCTTTATTCTGTTGCTAAGTGAAGCTGTTTTACTGTATTGGTAGACTGTTGTCCTCTGTAATAAATCAATCTTTTTCCTAATATGGTATCTGACACAAGTGCTACACAGCTGGCGTTTTGTTCCTTTCTTTTCTTGTCTTTCGGCATGGAATGTGTGCAGCCGTATCCAGCCCTACAGTTTGTTTTTAATCTCTCGGTGTTCCTAAATGTTTTCACTGCCCCATCTTTCAAAAAGATCACTTAGAATTGCTGTAAATGATACTCTTTCACAGCTATAAACCATTCACTCAAATAATCTATACCACTGCACGTACTTCACAGGAGAAATTGGTTATTTTTTTTCTTCTTTTTGCAGGATCCCAGTAATGGTTTATTGATTATCGACTATAGAAATATGCTACATGGCTAATTGATACACTGAAGCTGCAGACAAGTTCTTATGGGTCCTCTCCATAAAACAGAACACTTCCATTGTGCTTGGGAGATTGGGCAAGATGGACTGTATTTGCTCCCCTAAATCAACTGCTGCCCTATTCTTTATCTACCCGGCTTTTTAAAAATCTTTTTTAAAAAAGGTACAAAGTTAAAAAATAAACAGAAAAAGATAATTTGAAAAGGATAAAATTGCAGGAAGGAGATTGAGTAAAAGAGAAGAGAGAGAGAGAAAAAGAAAGACAGAAAAAGAAGGACTTCTGACTTTCTTTGGTACAGAGATAGATAAAAAATACACTGACTCTAGGATTAACATTTGTCTAAATTATTTCCATAGTTCTATATAATGCTAATCATCAAATCCCAAAACCTACTTCTCATTTCTTTTCGTTTCCTGCCCAAAAAAAATCTAAAAGTGGTTTCCAAGCAGAAATAAAATTTGTCCGTCTTTTTATTCATCAGGCTTTCAACTTTAGAGCCGAGGTGGCGCAGTGGTTAAATGCAGCACTGCAGGCTACTTCAGCTGACTGCAGTTCAGCAATTCGGCTGTTCAGATCTCACCGGCTCAGGGTTGACTCAGCCTTCCATCCTTCCGAGGTGGGTAAAATGAGAACCCGGATTGTTGGGGGCAATAAGCTGACTCTGTAAACTGCTTAGAGAGGGCTGAAAGCCCTATGAAGCGGTATATAAGTCTAACTGCTATTGCTATTGCTATTGCTAACTTTGCCATGTCTGTCAATTCTATCAACTTTACCATCTACTTGTCAGTTGTGAAGCCAAAGGTATTTCAGAATTCCTGATAATCAGAAAGTAATTTCTCAAGCCAAATGCTCACCCAAAATACTAAATCCTATTTACTTTTTAATGTCATACTTCTGTCTCAATACAATCAAAATAGCTCACAGCATTTTATAGTCTATATAACCAATAAAATTAACTGAGATTAAAACTAATGTAATAATAACCGCTGTGACCATATTAGCATCCCCTTCCCATTAAGGAACAAAGTCAGTGGAGATAGCAAAAACAAAGAAGATAAAATTACCTTCACCTTGTTAGTTTAATCAAGGATCAAAGCCAGGAAGATGTGTGCAATTACTATTCCAATTTATTTATTAAATGTATATTGTGGCTTTCTTTCAGGAGCTCAAATCAGTACACACTGTGCTCCCTATTCTTCTTTTTCTTCCCCTGTAAAATCAGGCGTGAAAGTCAGTGTAGAGATAGAGGAAAGGTTACGAAGAGGCCATGTGCAGCACACTGCCATGTCTCAGTAACTGTTTACCTCAAATGTCTATGAGCTCACCTAATTAGCAGCACTAGGCACCACCAGGCACCATCAAGATATATGCAAGATTCTACCCTGGCTGGGATGTTCTTAAAGATTGACAAGGAGAATCCACCAATAATGATGCTGTTGCTATATACTCTTTGCTTTGTTTGTTAAAACTTACAAAAAGCAATAAACTCTGTGAAGGTAGACAGACATTTTGGATATCCTGTTATGACTGGTTTCTGAATCCATCATCTGAATCCATCATCTGGTGCCTGAAGAGGGACACCCTCTGGGGGAAGCAACAGCCAACATACTTACCTTTGTCTGGAATAGATCCCAAGTGCACCTTCGTCCTCTGGGACCCCTCAGTGGTAAGTATGGGTCTCAACAACAGCAACAACATGTACAGGATCTTTGATTCCTGTTACAAAAGTCAGGTGTACATCACCTGAGGTGGACATAAGAAAGCTGGTTGGAGAGATAGGAAAACATTGTCCCTGATATCCGGAGCACGGGATGCTCCATTTACGGGATTGGACAAAGATAGGGAATACTTTACAGATATTACATATTACATACAGTACAGATATTACATTTATGGTTTCAATGCCATCAAACAGTGGAAAAATTTGGCTCTGATGCTTTGGCAGGACAACAATTGACCACAAAACCTCTGCCTGATTACAGTCAAATAAAAATTATTCTCCCGAAATCATCTTCAATTAGACCTTCAGCTCCTCATGAAGAGGTTAATTCTTCTGCTTCTCCACAGCCATTGTATACCCCCATGAGGAAAAATTTAGAGGAACAATTAGCACGAGAGAGGGGGGATATAGAAGAAATTGCTGACATATTGTCTGTTTGTCCAGTACACGCTAGGGGACAAGTAGATCATAATGGAGCTCTGATAGTAGAAAATCATCCTCTGTTGTATGCAGTTTTAATGGAACTTAGAAAATATTTATAGATATGGGGTTGGGTAGTACCTATGTGTAGGGAATGCTGGAAGCCATTATGAGAAATCATATTTTGGTACCTGAAGATTGGAAAACTACCTTTCGCATGTTGCTTACTCCAGAGAAATATGTGGTTTAGGACAGTGAATTTAAACACCAATGTACTGTACATGCTCTTCACTGGGGGTGGGGGGGTCATTCCTGATCAATTGTACAGGTCTGGGCCCTTTGCTCAGATTGTTTTACCAGCTGTCACTTTACAGGTTTCTTCTGAATGCGCCTACCGAGCATTTGGAAAAGTGCCTGTTTTTGGAAAGCTTCATCAAGCCTTCTCTAATATCAGGCAGAAGGCTACTGAGCCATATCCTGATTTTATTAACAGATTGCAGGATGCTTTAAGACGGCAGATAGACAATCCTGAAGCTCAGATGGAGTTGTTGATGAAATTGGCAAAGGACAACGCCACTTCCGAATGCCGAAGGGCAATTATTGGTCTTGGGAACAATCCTGATTTGGCTGATATGATTAAAGCGTGTCAAGATATAGGAACAGCCTCTTATCAAACCAATTTATTGGCGACCGCTTTATCGCAAGGCAGCAAGCCTCAAGGAAAGTATTACAACTGTGGCAAACCTGGTCATTTTAAAAGGGAATGTTGAAATCCCGGGGGTGGGGGGAATATGTCTGCAACATCCTGCGGCCCTTGCCATCAGGGGTCGAAACCAAAAACAAAATGTCCAAAGTGTCAAAAGGGTTATCATTGGGCAAGTGAGTGTCGGCGGGGAAACAGCCGACTGGGCCAGTCCAAACAGAGACAACAAACCAACAATAGAAAATACTCCTGCAACTACCAGAGGTAGTGCCGGAATTGATTTGAAAGTGAAATTTAAATTTCCTGGGAAGGTTCAAGTAGTTCCATCTCAATTATCAGGCCCCCTAACAATATGTAGGGCTTGTCCTTCCGAGGTCAAGCATGGGTAAAAAGAGTATTTTTGTTCCTGGGGTGATAGATTCTGACTATACTGGCATTATTTATGTTCAATTGTGGACCAATTTGCCCCAAATTTTGCCCATTTATACTAGTCCTGCTCAACTCCTGCATTTGCCTTACTTTGTCCCAGCAGGGGGAGAGCCAAAGGACAGAGGGGAAGGAGTCTTCAGTTCTACCAGCCCAGCCACTTCCGTCATAGGTACTGTCACTACCCTGATCACATTTCAATGGCCCCGTCAGATCATTGTGTTGCAAGGTAAGCCCTTTGAAGGAATTTTGGACCCTGGAGCAGATGTTTCAGTGATCTCTGCCAAGCAGTGGCCAAGCAAGGCCAACTGAGCCTTGTCCAAGTGTGGGGTGTGTGGGGGAGGGGGGTTGTCGAACTGCACGTCAAAGGGCACAATTTCTTTCAGCCCATTTGCCTAATTCAGATTTGGTCATTCAGGTCCCCCCCTTTATATTAGATATTCATGTCAGTCTTTGGGGATGTGACCTGATCTGTAAATTGGATGCCCCCCTTACTTTGGAAGACTGAGGCTACTTCCCTTCCGTTAACTTGACTGGCTAAAGAATATTGTTCTTCCTATTCGAAATCTGATTTTCAATTTTATTTTCAGAATAACTTATCTCTTCAGTGTGCTTTAACTGACTATGTGGGCTGTATTGCATATCATTTGCCTAAGGATCCTCGGCTTGCATGTTTAATGACTTTTTCCCCCCTATCCACCCACTGCTTTTGTCTTCTCCGCTTTCACAAGCTCCTACTGTTTTTTCAGATGGAAGGTGAATGGGAGGTGCGATTGCTTACAAAGATTCTCATGATGATACCTGGAAAGTGTCCTACCCTGCAATACAGTTGTCTCCGCAATGCACAGAATTGTCTGCTACTGAGCCGAGGTGGCGCAGTGGTTAGGGTGTAGGCCACTTCAGCTGACTGTTATCTGCAATTCAGCGGTTTTAATCTCACCGGCTCAAGGTTGACTCAGCCTTCCATCCTTCTGAGGTGGGTGAAATGAGTACCCAGACTGTGGGGGCGATATGCTGACTCTGTAAACCGCTTAGAGAGGGCTGAAAGCCCTATGAAGCGGTATATAAGTCTAACTGCTATTGCTACTATTGCTACTATTTTAGCTTTCCATACCTTTTCTCAACAGCCTGTTAATTTAATCTCTGACTCTCATTATGTGTGTCAACTTATTTTTAATCTTCCAGGTGCATATATCACACCCAGGATTGACCCCAATCTCATGGCTCTGTTTTTAACTTTGCAGCAACTATTACAAGACCAAAAGCATTTATACTTTGCTTCTCACATACGCAGTCACTCGTCTCTTCCAGGACCTCTTTCTGAAGGCAACAGTCATGCTGATGCTGCTCTTCATGTTTTACCTACTTTGTTTTCAGATCCGTTCTTCAGTCACTCTTTTTTCCATCAAAATGCCAGGGGCTGGCATAAGCTTGCCATATTCCACTTGACCAAGCCAAACAGATTGTTTCATCCTGTCCCCAATGTTTTGGGGCATCCCCCTTGGGGGACACAGGAGTTAATCCCTGAGGTTTTGCCTCTAACCAACTATGGCAAATGGATGTCACCCATGCTCCATCTTTGGTTCCCTGGAAGTATATTCATTTATCTATTGATATCTATTCAGGAGCACTTTGGGCTACCCCTCAACAAGGGGAAACAGCTAATCAAGTTATTTCTCATAATTTTTCAGCCATTACTGCCTTGGGCAAACCTTCCTCTTTAAAAACTGATAACGGCCCAGCCTATTCTTCATCGGCCTTTTTGCAATTTTGTACAACTTGGAATATTGTTCTTACTCATGGGCTACCCTACAATTCCACAGGTCAAAATATCGTGGAACGCACTAACCGGTCCTTTAAGGACTGTCTTCACAAACAAATAAAAAAGGAGGGCTCTTGGGTACCCAATTTGTTGTGGGTAACACAACAGGTTAAACAATTATTATTTACCTTAAATCAATTGAATGTTTCCATTCAAAATTCGACCGCTTATCAGAGACACTTTCAACAAAAAACAAGCTTGCCATCTCCTCTAGTATATTATTGGGCATTACCAGACAAACCATGATTAGGGCCAGTCCCTCTGATTACTTGGGGGTGAGGATATGCTGCTATGCTTGCTCCTATAGGACCCTTGTGAATTCCAGCATGTTGCGTCCGCCCAGCTAAGGATGTTGTGGAACCAGTCCCCGAATCCAGTTCCAGAAATGGCCAAGGTGACTCTACAGATGGCGCAGCGGCCAATACGATCTTGTCAGACTAGCCGTCCAGTGACGTGGGGAGATGTGAAAAACCTGACCACCAAAGCGCAAGCAGTGCTGCAACAGCAATAAGTGGAGCAAACCCCTGAGAACTTATGCACTGCCATAAGTTCTAATTCCTAAGCCATCATTTGTTTATGTTTGATTGTTAATTGCTGCCCTCCAGCAACAGCAGCTGTCATCTCACCCAAACACTCACTTGAGCAGGGAATAAGCAAAACCTATGGGTGCTGTTTTGTTCAGTGTCTTCCTTCCTTTTGCAATATATGTATCACAGCTTTTCTCCCCATACCCCCTCACACACTGCCTCAAAGTCAGGTATATGCCCTGCATATGCAACTGTGAGATGTTCCTCTCCTGACTATGACCCTTTCACCCTTCTTATGATACCTTGTCTAACAAAATAGAAAGAGTGAGATATAGAGATAGAGGAAAGGTTACGAAGAGACCATGTGCAGCACATTGCCATGTCTCAGTAACTGTTTACCTCAAATCTCTATGAGCTCACCTAATTAGCAGCACCAGGAACCATCAAGATATGCAAGATTCCTGGAACCTGGAACCACCTGGAACCATCAAGATATGCAAGATTCTACCCTGGCTGGGATTTTCTTAAAGATTGACAAGGAGAATCCACCAATAATGATACTGTTGCTATATACTCTTTGCTTTGCTTGTTAAAACTGTATAAAAAGCAATAAACACTGCGAAGGAAGATAGATATTTTGGATACCCTGTTATGACTGGTTTCTGAATCCATCAATTCAGCAGGCTCTGGAGAACCGGTAGCGAAAATTTTGAGTAGTTCAGAGAACTGGCAAATACCATTTCTGGCTGGCTGCAGAGTGGGGTGAGAATGGAGATTTTGCAATATCCTTTTCCCAGGAGTGGTGAGGGAATGGGGATCTTGCAGTACCCTTCCCCTGGGCAGGGAGTGGGGTGGGAATGGAGATTTTGCAGTATCCTTCCCCTGGGGTGGAGTGGGAATGGAGATTTTGTAGTATCTTTCCCATGCTATGCCTACCAAGCCATGCCACAGAACTTGTAATAAAAAAAAATGAATTTCAGTACTGCCTGTAATATAGGCTGGACTGAGAGAAATCCATTAGCTCAGTTATGATTAACTATAGCCCCTTTATGACCTGTAAACATCAATTCCCAGAATTCCTGAGCCAGCAGGAATTCTGGGAGTTGAAGTTCACAAGCTATAAAGGGGTCATAGTTGCCTACTCCTACATTAGCTCAAAATCACCCAGGGAATTCCCATGGTGAGAGGTGGACTAGAAGCTGGGATCCCCCCCACTGTGTCCAACATTTAGTCATTATCCTACTTTGGCTTTCATTTAAAATATTTTTAAGGAAATCAAGATAAACAAAAATAAAAGGAATTTATAATATTGCCAGGTTTATATTTGGTAAAGATTCTAATGATAACTTCAGAAATTTACATACAAAAGCAAAGTAAAGCATTTTTTTAATGTACCTGTAAAATGGTCTATTCCAATGACCTGGAAATAGAACAAGTAACATTTTTGCAGGAAAAAAGCTGATATAAAGACTATCAAAATAAAACCATAGAAAATCTCACTGTTGTGGCCCAGCAGGAGCCATTGGAACTGCCAATGGACTCCCATAGCGAGGACCCCTATGAGTCTGCTATGGAAGATGTGGAGGACCTGGGCAGGGTTCAGACTCAGAGCAGGGACCAGAGAGGCTGGTTGGTCACCAGGAGGTGCCTGAGACATGGAGCAGTGGGGAAGATCAAAGGGAGTTTGTCCCTGACGCCAGGCAATGTAGGGCGGAGAAACGGAGGCTGCAATTTCGGAGACAGACTCATAAGAGATAATCAAGCCCAGGTGGTTATGGCTTGGCCCCTCCCAGGAGAGTATATAAGAAGAGACTTTGGGAGGAGTCCTTTTGCAGGACACAACTGTTTGTAGTAATCTGGAGAACTTCTTGTCTGGTCTGCCTTGTGTTCCCGTGTCTGTTGGAGTCTGGGTTGCTGCCAATGTCTTGTCAGTGAGTCGTGTTTGGGCTTTCAGCCAACAGGATTATAATTGCTGTGAACAAAGAGTGGCAAACAACTAAGCCTGTGTCTGCGTTCATTACTAGACCGGGGGCGGGGGGGGGGGGCAGAACACATAACCAACATTGTATACATTGGATATTATCTTAGTTAGACAATAAGTGGTTCTATCCATCTATTCTTTTCCTGCTCTCACTGATTTGCAGTGGAGATCCAGTCATTTACCCAAATTTTCTTATATGCTTCATTAAGCAAAATTTATCTGCTTCTGTTCCCCAGCTTCCTCCCCTTTGCCAGGCACAGAAGATTTATTATAGTGCTTATTTCCTCTCAATTCTCTTTGACGTCACACTTAATTGTAAAGGGACAGAATGTATTTTGCAATCAATAAAAATGCATTTTTTCCATCCAAGCTGTATTGCTGACTTCTCATCACAATGGATCCTTTGCAAGAATAGAAGATATTTGAGAGGAGCAGACTTTGTCCTGACCCAGAGGGAATGCATAGGCTTAACATGAATTGCCTGCATGGCACCCAAGAGGAAATGCAGCCTGAGTACAACAAAATAATGGGTTATCAAGAACTAAACCAAACCAGCTAGATCACAATCCATGAATACTGTATATGCTTTCATGGATCCCAGCCCCTTCATCACATGCATGGAATATCACCATGCTTCCTGATAAATATCTGTTCACTTTTCATTTGAAAATAACATTTGAATAAATGTAAATTGTATTTATTGCTTTATTGGTCAATTTAATAAAATGGGTTGCTGTCATAAGAGTGTCATTATAGGGTTGGTTCATTTTCAGTATTTTAGTAAATTCTTTTATAGTAAAGAAGCGACTTATTCAGGCATTTGTTATTGCTATCTATCAGGACAAGGCTAATATAAAAAAATACTATAGTAAAAGATGGGTACATTTTCAACAAAATGAATGGAAAGTAGAAGTAAAGAAATAGGATGTGGAAATGGCCTGTTAGAGAACAGCCAGAATTATAATTGTCATTGTAAAACACCACAGAAGTATATGGCATTATGTTAGTGGGAAATATGAAATATCAAAAGGGTGTTACAATGAAGCGAAAGAGGCTGTAAGTCAGGAAAAAACATAGAGAATAATTGCTGCAAAATGAAGATAAAATACAGTGGGTAGAAAAACCAGTTACAAAGCACATCGTCTAAAAGAAGGAAACACGAAGCAAAGAAAACATGAAGATATTTTGATAAAAATAAACACTGATTTAGAAGTGAGGGTAAACAAGAAGCATCTAGCAAAGTAAATAGAATTAAAATTAAAAGTGATGAAATTTTGAACTGAAACTGAAGTAAAACAAGGCTGGAAGGACTGTTTTAGGGATTTGTCTGGCAATGAGAGAAGAACTGAAATGAATATTTACATTGATAAGAGTCCAAGAAAAAAAAAATTGGAAAGGAAGCTATATGCTGTGAATTCAAAAAAATATAATTGGATAAATGTTAAAATATGAATGATATATATTTTAAACACTACTCATCTCTTTATTCTTTTGCACCAACTTATAAGTCCCCACCCCTGAGGTCTAACTTGGTGAATTTATGAACCTTTCATAGGTGTTTAAGAAATTCAGAAGTCAGGGATTGGGCTCCATTGAATGGTGTTTTAACTGAAGGCCTGGTAATCACTATAGGGCTTTAATTCATACTACATTTTCTTTTAAAAATGTGCAGAGCAACTGATGGCTATGTAGAAGGATGAATTAACCCTCTTTAGTTTTTAGGGTTTTTTTTAAAGATAAATTTCCTCAGGGGTAATGATGCTGCCTTCAAAAGGAAGTAGATTGAATCATCAGGGTAAGCATAGATACAATGAAGTAACAAAAGCTGGACTGCCTCTTCTTTTCTGAGCACCTCCAGGAGATCAGTATAATATGGAGTTAAGTCTTATATTACCAGGGATGTGGTGGCTCAGTGGCTAAGATGCTGAGCTTGTCAATCAGAAAGGTTGGTAGTTCGGAGGTTCGAATCCCTAGTGGCACATAATGGAGTGAGCTCCCATTACTTGTCCCAACTTCTGTCAACCTAGCAGTTCGAAAGCATGTAAAAATGCAAGTAGAAAAATAGGAACCACCTTTGGTGGGAAGGTAACAGCGTTACATGCGCCTTTGGCATTTAGTCATGCCGGCCACATGACCACGGAGACGTCTTTGGACAGCACTGGCTCTTTGACTTTGAAATGAAGATGAGCACCATCCCCTAGAGTCAGGAACAACTAGCACATATGTGTGAGGGGAACCTTTACCTTTTACTTGTATTACCTCTTACTCTCTTGGATTTCTGGAATAGAAATTGGTATATATTATTTGCAATGAAAGGATTTGAAGCTTATTGGGCTGTTTAACCAATTATTTAAGATTCTGGATACCATGCCATGCAATGTCCAGATAGCCCGTGGGGAAGGGAGAAACTTGATAAAACTTTTCCACTGTTATGTCTATTAACAGACAGAGATAGGTCAGGTCATGTACTATGAATAGGAACTTCAATTTGGCTAATTTGCCAGGATTTTATCTGCTAGACCTTTCTGGAATTAATCAGCAACCTCATTTCAGCTTAAGTCTTGAGTCTTATCAAAAGGTAATTTATGTTGTTTACCTCTGAGCTACGTCCTTAGTGTAACTTTCTGAGGTGGCATTGAGTAGTTTTTCAGAAGGCTTTGTTGCACAATGAAATAGTTGATTTTGCAGATGGTCCAAATAGACTAATAATGAAGCCCACTTTGATCTGGTCAGTGGAAACATCTTCAGGACAAAAGCTCATAGCAAAGGTTGTTATGTTCCAGGACTATTGGAAACTGGTCAAAGGATCCATCCCATTTTCAGAAACAGTGATTGGACACTTATGATTGTGAAGATATCATTGGAGCAATTGGCTAATTTTGGTGTAATTGCAAGGCATCAATTTTTGTGTGGACTTGGAGAGTGGAGTTGTCCATTTTGCATTTTCAGCTTGCAGTCCTTCATCTTGACCAATGAGGCCAAAAAAAGCAGCTTTTTAATTGAGAACAGGGACTGGAAACAACCAGTCCTCTACAAACACAAAGTAAGGCAATTATGAGTCTGAAAGCTTTTATTAGCATGTTGTAAATCTTTCACTGGTAGTTGCACAAAGTTAATAGCCGGTAATTTAAACAAAGACCTGGAGAATTTAAAGAGAAATGTCTTGCCTTGTAAATTATGCTGGGGTCACAAACTGCTAGCTTGGAGAGTTCAGAGGCAGGAATGCTGATAAATCTAAGAGAATCTATAGGTCAAACAAGAGAACCAGTCTACAGAAGCCAGTCTCAGAGCCAAAGTGAAGATCTGTTCACAAGTCAGAAGAGGGATAGTCTTGAATGTTACAGTAATACAACTCAGAGTAGGAATCTGCTTCAAACAAGAGAAGGAACTGGACGATTATTTTATATCACAGTGATGGAGAACCTTTTAGACACCAAGTGCCCAAATTGTGTGCGCGTGAATGCCCAAACAGAAAGGTGTGTGCGTGCGTGCATGAACATGTACATGCATCGACATGTGCACATACATGGGCTGACATGCACACATGTGCATACATGTGCATGTGTGGACATGCAAGCAGACATGTCTATGTGTGAACATGCAAGTGGACATGTGTGGACATGTGCACATGCGCAGCAGAGACCCAAAGACCAGCTGGCCGGTGGGAGGTGGCGCAACCCAACACTGGCAGCACTGCAAGAAGTAAGATCTTCTTATTTCATGAGTTTCTGTTTCATCATTTGCAGGGAAATAGAAGCTCATAAAAGGAACGCCATGAGATCTGACCTGGGTGCGCGTTCCAGCAGAGAGGGCTCTGCGTGCCACCTCTGCCACGCGTGCTATAGGTTCGCCATCATAGTTATATCACTTTCAGTTCCTGATTGCACTTAATACTGGGAGCCTTCTCCTTTTTGGAAACCTATACCAGCCTCTCCTGCTTGGCTATCTTTAGTTGGCAGTCAGATTTAAGACTTGGTACTTTCCCAAACCGAGGCTCTGACTCTTGAATGAATTGGTGAACAGCTGGAGTGAGTCAAATCCATCACTTGCAGGTGGCTGAGAGCTTGCTGCTTTTTGACCTGCAAGCTGGGAGACTAATTCTTTTCAGACTTAAAGTTAGAAGAATTAAAAACAAATGTTCAAACGTTTGAATCAATCTTGCCTCTTAAATACTGAGACTCATTTAACTAATAAAAAGCCAGGTGGGAAAGAGGCCCAGAGACAGTTGTGATGATCTAATTCAGGGGTGTCAAACTCGCATGGTCACAGTAGCATCACATGACATATCGGGACTTTCCCCCCCTTCACTAAACCGGGTGGGGATGGGGTTAGCATATGACGCATCTGGCCCACGGGCTGCAAATTTGACACCCCTGATCTAGTTCCTCATTTGCTTTTTATCACTTGTTCTGATGCTTAGAGATACAAAGAGATCTTCAACATACATATTAGTGCCTGCAAAATATTTCTGATTTTTAAACAAATATTAAAAACAGTTCCATTAAATAGATGTAATGAACTATAAGCCTTCCAAAGATGACCCTTGGTTTTACTTCCCTTCTGTGCAAAGTGAACATAAAACAATCCATGCAAGTGGTGGCATTCTGGGAATGTCTGTCTTTCTTGTGGCCAAGAAGTTGCCTTCAGAAATTCACCTGATAATTAAGAAAATTCTCAAACTGGTACTAGAAGAATTGTACGACTATTGCAGAAGAAATATTATTGCATTCATACAAGGCTTTTCTGGATCCATTATCCAAGATAATTAATAGTTGCAAACCTAATGCAAAGTATAACACTAAACTACTTTAATTAAGGAGCCAACTTTATTCTCAGCTCCCAGAACAATGAATGTGCTTTCTTTTTGCTTGTAACTGATAGTAGTTATATTTTCTCAGGTTAGAATCATGATTCCTAGGCAATTCATGATGCTTGTGGGATTTTTTGAGCCAGTGGTAATAATATTGAGCTAAATTAGAAAACCAATGTTGCCTTGTTTCCTCTCTTAGGATACAATTGCTCTCATATAATGACAGAAAGAACTACTATTTCACAATGCTACTCTTCTCTGTTGGGAACAGCTGATTCAAAACTTTCAGCATATTGAAAGTTAACTAAAAACACCACTTTGTAGGTATTATTTCTACATCACTTTTATTAGGGTAAATTATTATTTTGTCTTCACTGTTATAGTTGCTCTGCAAATCTCTGTCAAACTGGATTACAATTGTTTTCTTAATTACAATGCTTTCTAAGAGAACATTATAGGAATCACAAATGACTGCTAGTCATTTAAAATGTACCAGTTGAAGTATACTGCCTTTTAACCTTTGAATGTCTTCCAATAATAACCCGATGAACAGCTGTCACAAATGAGCTTCTCCAGATGTTTTCACAAGATAGACATTCTTAGAATAACCTATCTAACTAGTGAATAATTCGAAAGAGGAATAGGTTGGCTGTTTTAATCTACAAACATATTCATATTCATGCTTTTTAAATGTAAAGATCCAATGGTATGAATTAACTGTCTACTATAAAACAGTTAATTGTTCATGGTTCTGAGTATATTTCTTAAATTTTACCTGGATTCATTCCTCTTTCTAATATTTTAGTTCTGGGAACTAAAGAGCCAATAAAATATAAGATCCTTTGCATAGATCTTCAACAATATCAAGCAGATACATATTAGAAGTGTGCACTGAATTTGGGAGAATCTCATTTGAAAAAATTGAAAGTCTTCCAAAATGAATTGCAGATCCCCAAAGCAAATTCAGGATCCCTCCTCGGGAGGGATCAAGAGGGAGTTCAGAAGAGTCATGGGGCAATGTATTTATATGAATGTATACATTTTTCTCATTTTTTCCCCATAAATGAAAAATCTCAGGAGGAAATGAAGATAGAAGGAAGTAGCTAGTTAGAACTTTTTGACTAAGGGTCTACTTTCTAAGGCAGGGAACAACATATTCAGAAGATTCCTTTTAGCTTCCAATTATCACTTACAGGGTGGATACAGAAAGAAAGGAACAGAAAAGAAAAGGAAAAATTATCCTTATTTTCATTGCATTTTGTGACTGTGATTGATTGATTGATTGATTGATTTGGTTTATATGCCGCCCTATTCCCGAGAGACTCAGGGTGGCTAACAATAAAAAGGGGAGGGGGTACAAAAATAGAATAGAAAACAGTAATTTAAAATTCAACAACAGTCGTAACCTCGAATGGGGCTGGATAGTTCAACAGCCCCAGGCCTGCTGGAACAGCCAGGTCTTAGTTGCTTTGTGGAAGGCCGGGAGGGTAGTAAGGGTCTGGACAGCATATTCCATGAGGATTTCAGAAACAGCTTGAGAATTTCATGAAGTCTCCAGATTTTTGTCTTTTTGTCTGTCTGAAGCAGAATGAGAGAACAAAGAACAATATTTCTGCTGTCAATTAAGTTTGTTGCCAACATATAACAGGAAGCTTTATTTTTTCTTCTGTCCAATTATGTTTGATTCTTGGAAACTACTAGCCAAATCCTTACAGTTTCTTGGCAAAGTTTTTCAGAAGTGGTTTGCCCTTCCCCCTTTCTTAGGCTGAGAGAAAGTGACTCTCCCAGCTGGCTTTGTGTCTAGGGTAGAACTTGAACTCACAATCTCCCAAATTCTAGCCTGGTGCCTTGACCACTACACCAAATTGCCTCTCAACAGGAAGTTGGGAATAAGTTAAAAGAAACTGATGCTTTAACTGGGTGATTCATTATTCATTTTCTATGGTGAGGCCAAGAACCATTACTGCAATCTCTGTTACATCTTCTTTAACTATTTATGGCCCAGTAATGAGCTAGGCTTTGTATCTGAAATATAAAAGTACTAAGGATGTTCCCTCAATTGCAATTTACTGGAAGGAAGTACTCTCATATAGTTGGGCTTCTCTAATGATTAAGAGCTATTTTTATTACATAATCAGGTAAGATGTTGCTTAAAATATGGCTCAAGGATAGCCTCCAGATGGATACTTACAGAATTGAGTTTTCTGATAAATTTACAAAGTAGATTTTTAAAGTTACCAAATATCAGCCTGATACTCTCTGTGCCCATCAGATGTCAGGGGAAAAAAATTAAAGGTCTCCAGGAGGATGCAAATAGGATTTTGAAGGTCACAGGCAATTAGAGCACATGAATTATCCATCCTATTAATTTTCAAACAAATTACTAATAAGGAAATAAACAAAAATCCACATGGATTAAAACTGTGAAATCATCAAGACAATCTCAACAAATGGAATTTTCTATGAAACAGGTTTTTTTTTTCTATTTGTAAATCAATCTCCATATTTGCTAAAATGTATATTTCCTCATTTATCACAAATATGTTTTTTTCATACCAATTAGATTAGATTTTTCACTATAATAAAATTAAAATCCTTAAAATACAAAACAGTATTTATTTATTTATTTATTAATAAGATTTATAGGCTGCCCAATCCTGAGTATATGAATATTGTTTTAATGATTACAATATAATTGTTTTGAAAATTATGTGTATATATTCTAGCTTAAAAATCCACAATTGTTTATAAAAAAACCAAAGGATTTGTTTACGAACCATTTCCTACACACTCATAAATTATTTACATTGTTTATTTCCTCTGGGTTATGAATCATTTCATACTTCTAAAAAGTATCAACCTCTTTTCCTAATGTGGACTACTTTTTTCATAACCACAAAATTGAGTAAAGAAAAAAAAACCTATATATGAATCAATGTTCAAGGCATTTCTTTAAAAACAAAGGGAAATCACTGCTTCTTTCTTAGGTTTTAAGCTGTTTGTGCCAGTTTTCTATGTAGTAAATTACCATCTTTTCATACAGATACTGGCCTGGACAATACTAATCCTCACAGTATACTATTTAACTGAAGCTTTCCTAAGGTATATGCATATTTCCTGAATCAGTGATTTTTGATGCAAAATCATCAACTTTTACATCAGGTTTAACAAATTGTCTCAATATGAAGCTGCTTGCCAAGGAGATGCCAGTTTTATTTTAGAAAGAAATCAATCAGTATTTTAAAATCCCTTTTCATTCTGCCTCCCCCCCACCTCTCACTCACACACGCACATACTCAGCTTGAAATAATTTCTCCAGCAGATCGTCATTTAAATTGTGTGGGTCTCCATTATACCAGATGGTAGAGAAAGTCCCTCTTACAAGTGTAAACGAAACAGATGATATTTCAAGATCATCAGCTGCAGTGAAAATTGGCTCCAGATCGATCTCCTCTGCCTTGTCTTGATGCTGATTCAGAGATGATAAAGAATGGAAAGGGAGGCTAAAAAAAAATTCAGGATTCCAGCAGAAGACAATATATTTGTTTATTAGTGATATTTTCTTCACTTTGACCTCTTTCTTTGCTACACTTTGACCTTTTTATATGTTAATTTCATTGGTCAAATACTGTACAGGTTGTCCTTGACTTATGACTGCAGTTGAGCCTGGCAATTAGTCATAAATTGTGATGCTCATAAAGTGAGTCATGACGTGACTAAATCTGATTTTACAAACTTTTGTTTTTAATAAATGAACATGGAAGTTTTAAATCAGTCACTGTGGTTGTAAAGCAACCAGTTCACAAGGGGGAATAGTAATTTTGTAATTTTTGATGGTTGCTAAGTGACTGGTTGTATGAAGGGAGCCCCTGTAGGTGGTTAAATTGGCTTAATAAATCCAAATAAAAGTTGCAATTAATAACCATGAAAACAATATGTTAAAAATATTTGATGACAGTGGCACACAAGGCAATAAAATAATCATGGTAGTTTTCAACACCAGTGGCAAGCTAACTGAGAGCACGTCAAGAGTTAACAGTCTAAAAGTGAACCCAGAGGTTTTTCAGTTGTTAACAGTGTAGAGGCTTACACAGAGACCTTGGCCTGCAGTGGTCAAAGATTGTAGGAAAAATCGGAAAGCAAATGGATAAAAGCAAAGTTAAGGGGAGTGGTTTTGCAGGGATTGGATCTGTGAAGGAATCTTAGGAGTTCATGGATCAGTTCTAAGAAATCAAAATTACTTCTTGCTTGCTGACTTGGTGTATGAAGAAAGCTAGTTTAGCTCCTTTGAGGTAGGTAAACAGAGTGGGAGCAGGTTGGCTCAAATGAGCTGGAACCTAATTCTGTTCTTTCAGATAAAGAGGAAGAAAGTGAGAGCCTCTGAGGACTTCAGAATAACTTACTGCTCTGAGAGACAATATCTTTCCTGGCACAAGCATTGTTAATTCAGGTATGTCCACCCCAAGCTTCTGATTTGATTTATGCTTTTTCCTCCAGGTATGAACAAAGGGGACTCCGGGCCCCATTCTTTGTTTGCCAAAAACAATCCACAAAAGGCCAGTAAATCATTACATAGCTATTTCTATAGATATCATTAGTTTACCAAACTGACAGTGTGAATGAAGCATCAAGAGAGGTGTTCGTACAGCCTTTCATAGTGATGCAGCTCTGTTGGTGTCTCAGATTTTCTTTGATATATTGTTTTCATTGGTTATTACATAATTTATTTGGATTTATTAAGTCTGTTTAATTATCTATAGTATTTGGTCACAATGGAACTGGAGTAGGAGGCCCTCCGTTACTGGATTCCAAAAGGAAAACAATATGCTGATATATCTATTTAGCCTTATCTTCTTTCAACAAGACTTGTAAAAAGAACTCTGGAAAAGTCTTACTTTCAATGGAAGTCTGGCGGTTAATAATTTGTTGCAGTGGTTCTGGGCTTTATACAGACGTTAAAGCTGAGCCAAATTAGGAGGTATAATTTAAGAAAAGGGAAAGCAACTTTCATAACAATAAAATAGAACTTACTCTAGTTTACCATCCTTTGGGAATATTAATTTTCCTCTCACATTCTCCTAAAATGGATTTTATCTTGGAGATGTCATGTGCCCAAGTATAAGCTAGGGTGTTTACCTGATGTTGTTTGCTAAAAAGTCTGTTAACATTAGCAAACCCAATCTTAACGATTAATTAGAATTTCCAGTGGTTACGCCTTGAGTTGGAGGGTCATTTATATCTTCAGTCTCCTCACCATAATCTATTTCTTCTCTATACGAGTGCAATTTATTGTCAGTAGATAAGACTGATGATCTATGAAGGCAAATTATTTAGTTAGGTTTACTCCAGTTTCAACCAGCTCTGTTGTAAACATACAGTGAGGCCGTAATAACCAGTCATGAGATGACTTCACTATAGGGCCTTCTTTTGTGCAATTGAGCCATTGCCACATGCCTCACAATTGAGACATGTGAGAAGATAGGTGCAGGTTTTTGTTGGAGGGCTAAATGTCTGTGCCCTTGGTTTCCTCCCTCTTTATAATTTTCTGCTATTCCAGTCTCTGGCTCTAATCCCAGGCAACAAAATCCACCTCTTATGAGGTCCATTTTAACTATTTAAATAATGACAACCCTCCTTCTCATTATATTATTATTCTTCCATCCTCCTGCAATAATAGTAGTTTGGTAGTTTAGTAGTTTATTAACAGTAGTTATTTAGTAGTTCTCTCAGTTTTACTAACCAACAGCCTATGTTATAGTTGAGAGAGCAACATTAAGTTTTGTGAAATAAGATACTTGGAGTTCCAATTTTAGTTTACATTTTTGTCATCGGCATATCACACTTCTGCAATAACTTAGCTTGTTGCAATCAAGCTACAGCTGATACAGATACCGTGTGCTTCAATTAAAAAACAAACAGCCCCCAGCCCAATATCTATGGTATAAAATTTAAAATTATGAGTTAGTGCTCACGTACGTGCACCCTTCTGCATTGCCATCTCATGAAAGTTCAATTATCCTATTTATTTCAGTTTATTTTTACATTAATTGGGCTCTAATGTAATCAGTATTTTTTTAAGCCATGGACTTGCATTTGCTTTTAAGTGTGTGTGTTTATGTGCGCGCACACACCCTCATTCCAACATACCATAACAGAAAAGATTCCCGATTTTATAGAATCAAGAATCTTCCAGATGCAGCTCTGAGAACAATGGTGCTCCCCTCATTCCCATAGACTGGTTCTGCTCCCAAATGATATCACTTCTACTCCACAATACACGTTGAAAGCAGTCTGGGCCCAGCCAGTGATCTCTGCAGATCTCAAAATGCTGAGAATTTGCAGAGAATGTTTCCTACAGCTGTTCAATAGAAGACAGCAGAAATGCCATTCAAATAAATATTGCTGGCCCTGTAATCATAAATAAGTTCTCACTTCATGCAAACAGAGAAAAATAAATTGCTAGTGATAGGAAACTGTTTGCATTAATACATATACAACAACATAAAATCACAGTTCCCAAGCATTTAGCTGTCTTGTCTTTCATTTTATAGAGTTCTTCTAAACAACTTAGAATTATTTATTACCTTATTATGGTTTGTCACACAATCAGCCAGTGTTTAGACTGGATTTGGCATATTTATCAACCTATCGAGTCCTTCGCAAGGGCCTGGGGTAAGCAGATGTTGACATTTGATAGTGTTAGAGGTATTGTTGCAGGATGTAAGCTGTTCTGAGTAAAGCTGCATTTTGCAATTGACTGATAGCGAATTTGTCAATGCCAATAGTGTTTTAGTGGTGTTCCATTTGCTTTGGGATTACACCCAAGGTACCTAATACTATTGATATTTTTCCACAAAAACAATTCTGTGAGGTGAATTAGGCTTAGAGAGGCACAAAGCTGGTCTTCGTGTCTAAAGGAGGCCTAGAATTACAGCACCTTGGTTCCTAGGCCAGCATTTAACCAGTATCCCAAACTGATTTGTTATGCGATAGAAGTCATTCATCAAACAAGTGGGAAATTCCAAGCTGCTTTAAAGCACTTCCTGCTGTGCCATATAAAGGCTCTATTGGTGAAATGATTGTATTTCAATACTTTTTTTCACCCTTCTGAATGGAGCAAAGGGAAGTTATCCTAAATAATACAGAAATAAGACACTGAGCTTCAGTGGCACGAGGAAGAAAGCTGAGGAGCCAAGAATCAAAGTAAAGAAAGAATTTAGAACAAAGGACCAGCCATAGTCCCTACAGAGGTAGTTTTTCCAAAGAAAATACACCTTGTTTTCACTACAAAACATAATGCACAAATACAGACAACTCCTACCCCCATTCCAGAGGTTCTGACAGGTTCTGCATAACCAGTAGTGGAAATTTTGAGTAGTTTGGAAAACCGGCAAATAGGCTGGTCCCGCCCCCACTGCCTCCCAGCCTTCCAGCTGATCTTCTTTTGTTGCCCTGAACAGGAAAATGGAAAGCAGGTTAGTGGGATAGGGAAGGAATGGGGTTTTTACAGTATCCTTCCCTTGCCATGCCCACAAAACCACATCCACAAAGCCACGCCCACTGAACCAGTAATAATTTTTTTTGAATCCAACCACTGCCCTATCCCCACCCTGCACCCACTGCCTAGATTTCAAAAACAGCAAACATTGTTTGATCAGACAAAATCAGTGGTGATTCTGAATTGGTCATCCTGACGCAGAGAGGAACTGGCTGTTGTGCTGAGAAGCAAAGCACCCACATATTGTATTGGATAGGCTTGTTCCTCTTTTTCCTTGGCTTCTGAGGATTTCCTCACTTGCAACAAGATTTGCTGATTATTTGTCTTTTAGTCCTAGGATTAAAATATTTTACACAAACGTCAGTTCAGGATTTTGACTACTATGCTGCATGTTAAAGTTAACACCGGTAAAGAAAACAAACATCCTCTGTCTCAGAACAGATAAATCCTAATTTGAGGATTTGAGACGATCTCAATTCAGTTCCCCAACTGCAGTGCAAAGTGCAATGTTATTCATATTATTCAGAAGTAATTCAGATGTTATTGTGCTTCCTGAAGCTGGGGCAGCAATCCCATTCACTCTTACCTGTACAGGTGCTTTAGTTTAGTTTAGTTTAATTTTTCAATTTATAAGCCTATTTATCTCAACGAGGAACTGAGGAATGAGGTGGTAAACAGAATGAAAATAATAAAAAAACACTATAAAAATTAAAAACACAAGCAGCCAAGAAAATACAAGTTTACTAAGCTAATTTCCCCAAATTCTTTATGAGTAGCCAATCACACTGCATTCATCAGAGGGCAGAACAAGAAGCAATGGTTGGAATCTAATCAAGGAGAGAAGCAACATGCAAGTAAGGAGAAATTTCCTGACAAAACAATTAACTTGCCTCCAGTAGTTGTAAATGCTCCAACACTGGAAGTTTTTAAGAAGAGATTGGATAACCATTTGTCTGAAATAGTATAGGGTTTCCTGTCTAAGCAGAAGGTTGGACTAGAAGACTCTCAAGGTCCCTTTCAACTATTCTATTCTATTCTATTCTATTCTATTCTATTCTATTCTATTCTATTCTATTCTATTCTATTCTATTCCATTCCATTCCATTCCATTCCATTCCATTCCATTCCATTCCATTCCATTCCATTCTATCTTTCTGCAAGATGAGAAACAGACTAGCTTTCCCCCCCGGAGTTGAAAAAAATGTGGAAGATTAGAATTTTTTTTGCTTGACATTGAAGCCCTAGCATAATGCAGAATGTCTGTTCCAAACTGGACGCTGGGGCTTATTTTGATTCCATGTGGACTGAATATTTCAACAGCAAAGTACCAAAGTGATATATGCTAGTTTTCCTCTTCACCTAGAAGCCTAATGGGTCATGTTTTTCTGATAGTTGTATCCTGTCCTCCAAAGCTAAATACAAGATAACCCCATTCCTCTTTCATTATTAAACTTTGTTCACTGCCTTCACCAAAGGACATTGCAACACTCTCTCTCTCAAGGAGAGAGAGCTGGATATGTAGATGTACAGCAGATATATTTTCTGTTTTGCAATTCATTCACTCACTTATTTATTCATTACATTTATATCCTCTATTTCCTCTATGTCAAGGTGACCTACATACTACTCCCAGTTTTGATTGTCTCTCCTGTGTAGGGTGAGAAAGTGTGCCTGGCTTAAACTACCATATGAGCTTCCACGACTGAAGGTGGATTTGAACCTCAGTCTTTCCACTCAGTCTCCCTACACTTTCTCCATTACCCCATAAAGGTTAATAAGATGCTCATGGTAATTTGGACTTCAGTAGATGGATGCATCTATCTCAGTATGATTTAAGAGCAAGTTTTGTTTTCTGTTGCCTTTATGGTTTAGTTTTACTCACAATGATCTTCATCCAATCATTACAACAAATGAATGATTTTAGAAACCAAAGGATGAGGTTGGAGAAAAACTAGAATTTATTAAGTGTCAATAAGAATTCAGTTGTTACACCTATAGAGTGGCTTCTGTATATTTTCCCTAGCATGTTTGCATGACCCAATTGTATGGTTTTAGAACAAGTTTTATTTGTTGAATGAAATATGACATGTTATGCATATTAAGTATTGCCTTCATGGAATATCTTTTGGTATTTCTGAGTGGAACTGTAAAGATAGTCCAATTGAGGAATTCTAGATGTGCTATCCTCCACTTTATTTAAAAAAAACAACATTAATTCCTGTGAAATATCTGCCCCATGTATTAATCTGCAGCATGTATTAATCTTCTCCCTGCTCTATTGCTCAGCATCTGACACTAACAAATTACTTAAGTATCCGTCACAAAACTAAGCCTAAACTATAAGGAAGAATTATTTGAAGGCTTGATATTTTTTTGCATCTGGAAAGCGTGAATGCCACTTTAGAGAGCAAAACTGGTGGAAAAATGCTCTTGACTACTAGTTAGTCATGACTGTTGTAGCACTAAAATAAAAATTCAATGCCCTTTCAGTCAGTTTTTGTAGCTGGAAAGGAAGGGATGCCCTTATCATTCCTCTTAGGTTATAATATATTGGGCTAAATGGGTCCAACTTTGTTATCTTGTTATATTAAATTTGTCTGTGAGTAAACATTTAAATATGGTCAGTAGAGAGGCATGTGCCTAAGTGCGCTAATATGCTTATCGTCCTTGTCATTGTATTTTTATTCTCGTATTCTTGTTCTCATTTTTGTTTGACAATTTCCAATAAATAAATAAATACATTTGTGTTGCTTATGTAGAGTGCAGATTTATATTCTGCCTTTCACCACATATTGGCAATAATGTAAGGAATCAAAACAAAAACGATTTCTATGATGATTCAGTTTTTGTTGCTTCACTCATAATATCAACCTATGCATATCTGGTCAGAAGCAAATAGGTTCAGCTTAATAGGATTTCCTCCCAGGTAAATGATTATAGGGTTAGAGTTCACTGAACTCAAGTGATAAGAGATATCAGCTTAAGTCTCTTTCTCTCTCTGAATTGCAGAGAACAAATAATCATTTCATCAACCATAATGGCACTATCCACTAGGGTCAAGCCCAAACAGCTGACCCAAGGAATGATTATTGAAGCAGATTTTATAAATAAGTGAGATTTATTTATCAGAAACACATTATAGGGATAGGGACCTCTAGCATTAGGAAGAATCCAACAGCATAGAATGTGTATGTTTGTGATGAAAAGACAGTAGAAGAAAGTAATCTCAGATTAGAAATCTCTTAGACAAAAGGGAGCATATGCTAAACTTTCTATCAACACCTATTGCCCCTTAATGGTCATGTGACTCTGAACAGTAAGTGCCTTTGGCTTTGTACTCCCAACCATAAGAATATAAATAAATCCAATAATCTTTAAAAGGCAGTCAGGATACATGATGGAGAAGCCAATCAAAATGCTTGTGGGAAAATAATTTTCACCTGATGCTAAATGGATAGTGTGGTAGTGCTGATGCGCCATATCAAAAATGTCTTTCTCAATTGCTGGCACATGTCATTTAGCAGGAACTTTGAGAAGGACATTACAGCAATTCAATTGAGAGATACTGGAGGATAATGGATCCTATCCTATCAATACCATCATAACTATTAGGTGTAGATTTAACCATGGTGCTCCTATCCAAGGATGGGCTTCAAAATTTTTAGCAAGGGGTTCTCTGCCTGGTTGCTGGGTGGGCGTGGCCATGGTGGGCATGGCCTAATCGGCCTCCTGCACCATGGCAGGGTAGCATGCATTTTTGCCCTCCTCAGGGTCCGGAGACTTTCCTCAAGCCGCGAGGAGGCCGGAAACGTTTCTGGCCTTCCCAAACTTCTGGTAGGCCCATTTTCCACCCTCCCCAAGCCACCACATGCTCCCTGTGCTTACCTGCATCCAAAACGGGCCTCGTGGGGACTCCTGGGAGGGGCAGGGAGGTCAGCCAGGAGTGGGATTTGGGGATTCTCCAAACTGCACAGAATCTCCTGAACCTCTACAAACCCCAGCAGCCCATCCCTGATCCTAACTCTTCATATACCATATGGGATTCACTATTAACAAGCACCCATTTGAAACTGATGAAAAGTGCTATGAACATGTATTCTAAATTCTCCATAATATTGCTGATGCCTGAAATAGAAAAGCAACTTGCTCTGAAAATTCTGGCACAAATTAATCTGTCTGGTTGGATGATTATTAATATAGCAATTAATATATGCCTGCCAGAATTCACTATTTTATTAATTTTGGAATAGAACTTTCTTCTTTTAATTACCTCCATTATAAGAAATTAATTGTTACAGTTAATGTATCTCTAATATGCTGATTTTTTTTCATCCTCTTGAGTCTTAGGAGCTCAAGTTGTTATATCTTAGTTCAATACATATGAACTTACTCTAACAATATTGGAAGTTTGTGTCTAATAAGTTGTGTGAATACAGCTGGTGAAACCTGGACCTGAATCTGGATCTTCCCATGCCTTGCCTGGTTCTGTTACCACTACAGCAGCATTTCTGAAACTGTGGGCCTGATTCATATCTAGATCTGAGCCTTGTCTAGGAGGCCCTGTGACCCTCCATATCCCTCTTCATTTTATTCACACTGAATGATGAAAACAGAGCTCTAACAAGTGAACTGCAGACGTCAGAGATTGATAAAAAGGTAGATGTTAGTAATTGTCTTGCAACAATGGATGAACGTTATCACGAGAATAAATGTCCTCATTCTAAAATCATAGTAACTTTCTTTCAAAGACGATTTAGTGAATGTCTGATCTCAGTGATTTTAGTCCTTTCAAGTGGATGGATGGATGGAGAGAACTCACAATTCTGTTTTCACATGGATAATTATAGAGGAGATAGTTAATTTGGAGGTTGTCAAGGAATGTCTATCGATTATTTTCTCACTTCGTTTGATTTGCCATGGCAGAGACATGGCCAAAATGCACTCTATCTAGCCAAAGGCTATACTAATATATTCACCA
This sequence comes from Thamnophis sirtalis, assembly GCF_051295495.1. NCBI lineage: Eukaryota > Metazoa > Chordata > Lepidosauria > Squamata > Natricidae > Thamnophis > Thamnophis sirtalis. Next base: position 72,288,276 of record NW_028261383.1, on the reverse strand, counting down.
ACTTTTTTCTTGACATCCAAGTCTTGCTTTTCACCAGCCTTTACCCCCTTCTCCCTTGGTGTGGGAGACTAAGGGAGTTCTTAAAGTTAGAAATGTTTGAAAAGCTATTAAACGTGGGTAGGGCCCTTCGCCCCTTCTTCTCAGGGGCATTCACGATGCATGTTAGGCATCGGGCCGGGCATTAACAGAAGGCTGAGCCTCAGTTAATCACCGCCTCAAACGCCCGGTCCATCTGTGGTTTTTCCTCTCCCAGCTTTCCCTCGCGGGGCTGGCAGGAGCAGGCATCTCCGTGAGAAAGCTCTCGGTTTCGTGCCGCCACCGCTGCTACTGCAGCAAGGGTTCCCTCCCTCCCCCCGCCCCGTCCCCCTCCGGCTTTTGCACATTCCCAGTTCGGCGGGGGAATGCCAGGGCGCAGGAAGAGAGGTACAGCAGCAGGGGGAGAGTTTGGAACAGCTGCCCAAAGGTCCGCGCGCGCGCTGGTGGAATCCCCGGGCGCTGCTGGTACCGCCGCCACCGCCGCCCCCTGCGAAGCCCAAGAGCGGCTCTTCTCCTGCGAGGCGGCTGGCTGAACAGCTGCCACCGCCGCGCGCCTTCCTGCCTCAGCCGCTCCGTCGCTTTCAAGGAACGGCCTCAGCGGCGGCAGCTTTACTTCTGAGGCGCTGCACACTTCCCCAATAGTCGTCACAGCCCAGGTAAGAGAATGGGAACTTCCCGCCTGGCTTCCAGCCCGCACCGAAAGGGGTTTTTTGTGGAGCTCGGAAAGACGCGCGTCAGCTGTGCGCGTCCACCTCCTCGGGGCCACTTTTGCCCAAGCGCCCGAGGCAGCCAACCCTGGTAAGCAGGTGGTGGTTAACTGGCGCCTTTGCTGCAGGTTTTTCTGGAAGGGGCCACTGCCGCTGTCCGGAGGTGACCTTGAGCTGCTCGCTCGCTCTATGCGGGGCTGGTGGGGCTGTGACACTCGGAGGTGGCGCGTGTGGGAGTGAGAGGCGCGGGGACTGGCTTTCTCCGGACCGGCTTTCTCGGGGGGGGGGGGGAGAAGGGTGGAGGAGGCGAAGGACCAGGCGGTGTAGGAGGACTTGGGGAGGTGGTCTGGAGGACCGACCGAAGCTGCCCTGTAACTGGGCTGGCCCGGAGGGTCTGCGGAACGAGCCAGGTTTAGGAATAGGATGCGAACCAGGTTCTGCCTAAGTGTAGGCTCTCGTCACCGATCTTCCCCCTCAACGACTGTATTCAAAACATATACCAACGCAACCGACCATCCAGAGCTAGGAACAGACGACAGCGTTCTTCATCTTCATTGAGTGAACACCCCCCCTCCAAAAAAAATACCCCGTTCTCCGTTTTTGCCCATCGAAGTCTGGAGGATACGGATGAGAGAGAGAGAGAGAGAGAGAGAAAATCCTTCTTGGGACTGCATCATGGAGCCTACTTCCATCAGCACAGCTGCGGCTAAGTCAAGGTTGACCTTAATTTTAAGGATGCTCTGAACAAAATGTCCCTATGTAACATCTTTCCTTGTGGTTTTGTAGCTGATTGGTAAACTTTAACATTATGTGTCAGTTCAACAAAAAAGGCATTTTAAAAGATTAATCCCAAGAGTGGATTAAGAGGAGGTAAATTAATGCATGCACGGGTGTTTGCGTGCACAAACAAATATTTAATGTGTACGAGTATATATAGATAGAAAATGAGACCTCATTTTTTAAAATAGTATTTTAAAGATTAATTCAATCTGACATTTTTTAGTCCTAGTAAGCAAATCAAGAATGTAATTGTTACAAGCTTATAAGGCCAAGGACAAAGTAAAACTTTTAATAATGGTATGAGAGCCTGTTCTTTATTTCATAATGCAATTTTATGGAACATATTAAAGAATGTATCTAAAGAATGCACACACAAAAGAAGCATCTATTTTTACAGTAGCAAAGTAGGCTATAATCTGTCACTGTAATACAGCACACTGTCCAACTGGCTGCCTGCAAATGTGATTTGTAGGCAAACCTATCTCAAAGGCTCTAGAATGTGGAATTCTTCTGGGGTGGGCAGCATCTTGGACTTGGATCAGGGAGACCACTTTAAAATCTCTCTTCAGAAGATGTAAAATTAATCGGGTAGCATCACCACTTGTAGGTCACCTCTCTTACAAGGGCTTATGTGGATGTGGGAATACAGTGGTTCATATGAACGATTCTAAACTCCTGGGGAAGATATATGAGATTAGCTGTCTAAGTAATTTTTAAGATAACTTAGTGCCTCAAGACAAACTATACGTGGCTGAATTACGCATGAAATGCGTATGTTATCTCTCATCCTATGTATTTTATGCAATTTTTTTTCAAGTGTGGCCCAACATGTAAACGATTGCTGAGATTAAAAATAAACAATTTTAACATTTAAAGAAGCTGCACAAGAGATCAAACATTTCTTCTTGGAGAACAACTGTGATTACTGTAGTTCCATGCTGTAGAAAATTTATAATAAAAGAATGTGGGGGTGATAGATACACAAATAAATTATAAATATATTACTTACAAATAATTTCAGAACTAGAACCATTATTTTATCTTTATATGCATCATTTGTTTTTTGAAAATAAGGTTTAGGCAAATACTTTCATTTTTCAGCACACTCTTACAATATTAATATAGCAATCTTGAAACAGCATTGAGATTAGCAGTCTATTAAGAATTAAGTCCTATTTGATTCAATGAGACTTACTTCAAGGTAAAGGCACCTTGGATTACTGCCCAGAATTAGATTTATAAAAAGGTACATTTGTTGACATTCATTTTCAGTTCAGTTCAACATTTCTCAAATTAATTTCCCTTTGTATGATAAAGGCTGGTCGTTGTCTCTCAGCCCTGGGAAGGAAATAATGGCACACCTCTGAAAAACCTTGCTAAGGAAATTGTAGGGATTTGTCCAAGCAGTCATCAGGAATTTAAAAACCAAAACCTGATTCAAAAGTGCCCACCCCCCCAAAGCTATCAAAACAGAGAGAGACAGGTTGGTGTACTGGTTAATGCACCAAGCTAACAAATGGGAAACCATGAGTTCTAATCCTGCTTTAGGCATGAAACCAACTGGGTGACCTTGAGCTATTGGTAGTCATTCTTTCTCAGTCAATAGCAAAGTACTTCTGAAATCTTGCCGAGAAAACTGCAGGGACTTGTCCAGGTATTCACCAGGAGTTAAACACTGACTCAAAGGAACACACAGATACATGGTATGGAATTCTGTTTTTCAACAAAAAGAGCAATCTTTTCCAGGCTGTATCCAACAGAGATATAGAATTATATAGAATTGCTACCATTTTTGTTTCTTCTTTAGATTAGTTTTTTTGAATGCAGGACAGATGAGGGTTTCTCCAGTTTCAGAATGTTCTCAATCTACATTGGTGACTAGAAACTCTTCTTTCCCCATTAGTATAGACTATTGTCTATCGTGTTTTCCCCAAAATAAGACAGGGTCTTAATTTCCCCTTGACCCTCGAAATAACTGTTTGGCCTTATTTTCGGGAGGTCTTATTATTTTTGAGGTGCAGGAGGTGGCGAGCGTGGTTACCTCATGGCTAGTGCGGTGTTGCAATATTTTTGGGGAGGGCTTATTTTAGTGGATGTGCTCCAAAGCCTGATTGGACTTATTATCCCAGAACGTCTTATTTTTGGGGAAACAGGCGTAGGTTTATTGCTATGAAATACAAGAATTAGTTTGTATTATCCATGCATGCACGACTGCCTCATCTATCAGCTCTACTGTTTGTTTAGAGGCTAATGTGGCTTATTTTACTCCCACAGTGTTAAAATTAAATCATACCACTATCAAGTGTTTACAAAGAATTGTTAGTGGTACTGCTATATTGCACATGTAATCATTCCCCTATTAGGAATTCTTACACATAAAAGAAAAAGATGTACTTCTAAAGTTCACTCTAAACTAATCATGAATATGAGCCTTTCTTACACAACACATGAATTAACATTATACTAGATATATTGCATTATCATTTTGGGAAAAGAATAAAAAAGCAAATTAAAATATGAATAAATTACCATTTAAAAAAATCTTATATGTGAAAAACCAAGCTTGTCTTTGACATAATATTTAAAATTTAAATAAGAAATTCATGAGAAAAAAACACAGGAAAAATCTGTCCTTAAAATACTACATTTGTCATGAACTTACACAGCTTAAAGAAGAATTCCTTCCGACAATAGCATCAGGAATGGATCACTTATTCAAATATTCATACAGAAGTTTAATAAATGTGGCAAAATCTATGACCATATTTTAACATTGTTGCTAATAACATAGTATTAAATGGTCACATGTATTCTTCTTAAAAACTCATACATTTGAAAATATAGTGATCTATCAACATTTATAATTGATATTTTGATTTTGTAATTTTAGAGTTTTTAATAAGGCCAAACTTCTTAGTGACTTGGAAATTCACAAGAATACTGGACTGCATCCTAATAGGATGAGAACAATAAAGATCTAAATAAATTTATTTTATGGTTTTAAAATTCATTCTTACCAAAATTATTATTTGGAAATAACTCATGTTTTTAGAAGACAAGCACAACCTGATGATTTAGCCAAGCAATATTAACTATTCTCCTTGTTATGTAGGTTTCATTGGAATTTGTTATTCCAGAACATTACTCAGTTCTTGCCTCCTGAAAATACGGCACCACCAAATTCAATAATTAAATATAAGAACTACAAAATTAATATTGAAATCCAAGTTCAAACTTTGCTTAATATGTTATTAATTTAATTAATAACAATTTCTTTGAAATGGCCAAATAGTGTTTGCTATCTCATATGAGTTGTAAAGTGTTGACTACTCTGTGATAGATAGTAATTTAAGATCAGTTGGCAAATATTATTAAAATAATCTGCTATATTTATCCCCCCAAAATGTTGATGTTTTGTCCTGGCCAGCTAGAAAAGATTGCAGAATTTCTTAAAAAATATATAATAACTATTAACATTTGTTTGAAAAAATGAAAAACATAACATGCACAATTACTTTTCTCAGCCATTATCCCTGAGTGTATTTTAGGGAACTCAAATGTATTCAGCCTGGATCACATTTATCAAGTTTGATTCTTCTTTAATATAATTAACTTCAAATTAGAATGGATATATGAAAATAATTATGGAATTGAATTTTAGCTAATTAATAAGGATTAATGTATATTTAATGTTCTGTTTTAAATACACATTGTTCATCCAGATTAGGCTAAGGTATAGCTTAATTTAATTGCTTTGAAGATTTATTATAGCAACATTGTGTTAAAATGAAAGAAAGTTTGTTATAAATTGTTAAATGCTGATGTTTAACATTATCAGTAGCTTTTAATGGAAGGTAAATTAATCAAAATAATGTTTGTCTTATTTATTTTTATTACCCTGCAAGTAAATACTTATTTTGCAGTTACTTTCATATGAAGTGTTAACCTTATACAATTAAATTCTAGAAATGGTGACTAAATTTTTTTGAATATTAGAGCACTTTATAGTAAAAGTACATGTTAGCCCATATTTATCAAATTAATATGACATTTATAAATATATTCAGATATTCAAATTGCTATCGCAAAATATTGCCAATGTTACAACCTTTGCGAGTTAGTATTAGTTACCATTTGGTCAGAATCTCAGATTGCAACTGAATGGAATATACTTGTAAAAGAAATGAAGTGACAGCTGATTAAGCTAACATAATAGCTATATTTAATTTTATGGTGAAAGCTTTTAACATCAACTCCATGTGTTTATTCATAGTTTATTTAATATTAGGCCATAATATTATTAAAAAATATTATTAAATTGCCTTTGTTTGCACAACATTCTATGTTGTAAATAATAGTTTATAAACTACATAGTTTTAACTAACTTAAAATCAAACCAATCACACAATAGAGCTTAGGATAATGTGTAAATCCACTTTACATTAGTCTTGTGTCAAAATGTAAATAAACTAAAATATCACACAGTGTGTCCAGTCCAATTAACATGATTTATGAACCATAATTTATAGATTAGAGGACTATGTGAATTGCATAAAAAGTGCTAAGATGGGGTTTTCTTTTTAAAAAAAACAGAAAACATTACATTACTGATGGAAATCCTATTACTGCTAAATATATTTTGAATATATATGTTGTGGATTGGTCACAAATTCCTTCTTGGTTTCACATGAATTAGATTTAGCATTTTTTTCATATCATCCTCATTACTATTTAAAAAGCAATGAAACCATAACATTAAGTCCAATGAGTGCTTACCCACCAATATTAAAAAATTATTTCTGGGAAGATAGGAGATTTGTACTATGTGAATCTGATTGGAATATTTGATGAAAAAGAATTCATTTTAAATCTTTTTTTTAGAACTGTCCACTAAGGACTTCATAAAGAGACAAAGCTAAAATTACACCATCTTTATAATTTTCTAAGTTTTATTGGTAAGGTTAAAGCAAATTGGTACACTTTTGGTAGTTATTAAACAGATTAACAATAATTCTTGCAGCTAGCTTTTTATCCATATTTCTAAAGTTATAGAAATAAGAATTTGATATAATGCTTGTTATTTGGCATAGGAAAGTCCTTCAACTTAAAATATTTCATTTGAAATATCAAAAAATGTTGAATTCTTTTAAATCTCATTATCATTTATTATCTAAATTTGCAACATTTTCTTAAGAGATTATTTTAGGGAAAAGAGACAGATAGAAATCTGAGTCAGGAAAAAACCCGATTTAAAAGCTTCAAAGAGACTCCACTTGAATGAACACACTACTAAAAAGGATGCTGGAGAATTACCATTTCAGTTCTAATTCTTGGCATTAAAATTTATTAAATAAATCTGTGTAAATTTGCTTCCTTGAACTGTTCTGCAGGTAAAGGGTATGCCAAATGTAAATGATTTAAAACCATGTAATTCTCCTTGAGATTACATATGTGTGCATGTATTGTATGTGATTCAACCTGCAATTTCAATACATTTTAATTGAATCAATTGCAATTTACTTCATGTTATTACTAAAATATATAACAATAATAGAATATGTGTGTCTCTGTGTATGTTTGTGCATGCACATGGGCATGACAATAAATGAATTTGTTATCCAGTTCAGTGTTTAGCCGGGGATACAATTAATATATACAGTCTCATGCTATTTCCTTTCAGGCTAAGCAAAATTCAGAAATAGAGTATGAGTAAACAATAATATGATAATATTTTTTAGTTTAAATAATTCACAGCTAACAATATAGTTGTATATCAATTCAGCTTCTTTCCTCAAACTTGGATGTGGATAAAAACCCAGCCCTTAATATACAGTAGCTACATCTTTACATGATCATGAATATGGTACAAAAATATATAAATATTTGAAAATGTTGACATATATGGTGTATTCACGCCTACCATGATTACAAAGTAGCTAAATTGCCAGCAGTCACTGATTCTTTATTGATGTGTTTTTATTTCACTCTTAATTTTAATAAGATTTCAGGGTAGTTTGCAAGGAGTTAAATGTCCATGCATTTAGGCATAGTTTAATGCTTAAAAAAAGAGAAGGCACAAATTAGCACATAAGAGCAATAATCATAGAATTATGTTTCTCTGGAGGAAAGTAGGAGTTGAAAGTTGTATGTCACTCTATAGAAACCCCCCCCCCCACATACATACACCAGGTCCCAAAGTTACTAATAACTTTCAAATGTATTTATTTGAATACCAGAACACCAGATATTATTGTATAATGATTTGCAAGGACTTCTTATGGTAATCCCAGCTCTTGTAGCTTTAGCAGTGTAATGCATATTTTACTAAACCAGCTCTGTATAGAAACACAAAATAGCTTGGAGATGTATTATGCCGAGGTCCTTAACTATGAAGTCCTTAACTATGAAGTGAATAGGTGCTCTTGATAACCTGAATGACAGAAACAGTATCGCTCAGTTAGTAAGCTAGTACTAACTAAAACTATTTCAGTAATGCTGAAAGATTAATTTTGACTAATGTTTGCACAGCACAACCTGTGAGAACACAACCTATTATATTGATTCTTTGTCTTTGTCCTTCTTCCAAACTGTTCTTTTCCTTCTGAAGATACTTTATAAATTTGCAAATTTATATGAGGAAACAAATACCGGTAAGTTTTTTAAAATAAATATTTAATCTATATTTATTTAAATTGACATTTTTTTCTGAGTCTGATAATGATAATTTGAAAAATGTTATTTATGTATGGTGTTAGCCAGCTAGGGATAAGTACTTTTAATCCTGTAGTTTAGAGCAAATAAGTAGATGTTAATAAACACATTTTCTTTATTTAACAAGTTTAAACTTTTAATTATGTTTTGATTTTGTTTTTCATTTGTTTTATTCTACTATTACTGTTAACATTTTTCAATGCCATCTTTAGTGAAATACAAGAGAATAAACATCATATTTATACTACTTTATTGTTAAATTGTTTTTTAAAAAATTTAACTGCTTTAAATTGATTCCTGTTAATAAACAGATTATTTTCAAATTTGGTATAATATGAGTGATTTTTATTCATCTAAGAAGGAAAAGTATCTGAGCCAAATGTATAAATGGATCTTCCCAAAATGGGGCATGTGTATATGTATATATGTATGTACTGTGTGTTTGTCTGTGGGTAAATTATATATATGAATGATTTTGTGTACAATTATGAAATTATTATGTGATCCTTTAACATCATTACAGAGTTTTAATTCAGTTTTTAATGACAGTTATAATGTATTTCATTCATTAAAGACTGGAAGGCATATTTGAATTATGTTATACTTGTGGCCTTCATTCACACAGTACCTTTTATACTTGTGGATAATCCTATTTTGAAAATTTTATGTAATTTTGTTTTGCTTTTTAAGTTATGGGAAAGTAAAATTGGAGTAAAGAAGCTCAAATACAGTGCAAGGAAGATATCATTGCTTTTACTTATGAGGTTTTGCATCTCTAGATTTGTACTTAGAGGTAGCCCTTTCACTTACAGCTATAGTTGAGCCTGGTCATAAATCATGGTGTTGTTAAGGTGGAAGTAAATATTATAAACTGGCAAAAACATCAAAAAATGTGGTTACATCACCCTGGGATGTTGCAAACATCTAGAAAAGAGAGCTGGTTCCCAAGTACCCAAAATGCAATCACATGACTGTGGGGGGCAATGTGGCTATTGTAATTTGAAAATCTGGTTGTAAATAGCTTTTGGACCTTTGTCATAACATCCAAAAACTTCAACCGATGCAGAGTGCAGCTATCCATGTGATGATGCACCACTCATTATTGCCATATTATACAAATAAAATAGAAACTGTACTGGCTAGCTATGGTATACGTGGGTACAGTTCAAGAAGTTGTCACTATAAAGACTTATATGATATGAGGGTTAGATACCTAGTGTGATTACCTGGGGCTGGTCATGGAAGCAACAGAGCTGGAATGAAGGCTTAATTTCCCATTATAACTCCAACTTTTCTCCAAAGTCGCACCATTCACTGCAAGTCCAGGAGCCAATTTTGAACATGCACTTGCAGTAGTTCCTGGCTGTTATTAGTCTAGAGGAGCAGAACATTTCTGAGAGCAGGAAATTTGGTTCAGGAAGTCCTCATCACAGGAAGAGTTCACTGGGACAGCAGCACAACCTGGAATAGGACTGTGTTGCTGCAAACTTGCACATGGCCAGATCAGTCAAGTAAGGCAGGCAGGGCAAGACAAGCAGGGCAAGGCATAGCAGAGTATCCAGCAACAGCACATGAGACTGGAAAAAGGCAACACTTGTTCCCAACAAGTGCTCCTCCCAATGGCGTATCTTTAAATCTCATTCCCCAGGTGAGCCTTGTGAAGAGGGTTGGGGTTCCATCCTCCCGAGTCCTTGGGTTGCCCTGCACTGATCCCACCTCCTCTCCATTCTCTGTGTTTGAGGATCGGGGTGGTAATTGCTCGTTGCTGGAGCTCTGTCGCTCCTCTGTTCTGCTGAATGCCCTCTCCTCACCCCTCGCTTGGTTGCCCTGTGCCCTCTCTCAACTGGGACTGCCTTGTCCTGCTCCTCTGATCATTCCTCTGTGGCCCTAGCTCTGTGTCTTCCTCCTTGGGCCAAGGCTCTGAAGAGGCCATGACACCTTTAAGATCATCAAGTAGAATCTACTCTATAACTTTTCTATAAGTCCATCAGAGAAAAAAATAATTTGTGAGATAGATGTGGTACTATGTATTACAGTCATAATATTTGGCAAATTGCTTTTGACTATTACAATGCACTCCATTTGGAGCCTCCTTTGAAAAGTATCTAGAATCTTCATTGGAATAAATAAGCACAAATGCAATGCAAGCAACATACAGTGGCATTTCCTTAAGAAGTTTTGCATTGATGTCCCATATAGTCTAGATTTGCACACATGTCACCCCTCTTGTAGGAGTTGCATTTGTTGTGGATTTGCTTCTAGGTCCAAAGCACGATGCTGGTTATCACCTTCAAGTCCTACATGGCTAAGGCCTACATAATTTGAAGGGACATCTTTTCCCAATTTCAACTACCCAATCCACAAGAGTTGGGAGGCAGAGTATGTTATAGGTCCTCTCTCTTAAGGACCTCCATCCAGTGGGAGAAGGAAGAAAGTGGGGAGGTCCATGGTGCTCTCTGAGATTGTTTTCTTGCAGACATTTCATTACTCCAAATATGTAACATCATCAGTGTTAGTAAGGAGTGCTGTTTGCTATCAGTTTATAATCTGGTGAAGAAAGGGCTTTTACATGGGACTCCCTCCTTATGGAACATCATCCACACAGATATAATACATAACTTTATACTCTTTCAGAAGGCTTTGAAGACATTGTTTTTATCAGCAAGGCTGGAGACCTCTGGGTGATATAAAGCTCATTAAGTGGTTTGTTTGATTGTTGTAGCAGTGAGAGGGGAAGGTTTTACTTTTTGTAAGCCACTTGGAGTTACCATGAATAGGATGGGTGATCATATAAATTTTCCTAATAAATAAATAGTAAAAATTGAATGTATGTATGTATGCATGTATATTGCAATTCATGTTGTATAAATGTTTTCTAATTAAATAAATAAAAAGTTAAAATATTAATAATTTGGATTAATTGCCAATCAAGTTTATAAACTCTTTGAATTATTGTAAGAAGAGCTTTGATTACCTAAAATTGCCATTTAATTTTACTGTTTGTCCCAAATGCATTAGCAGTTTCTAACCCTCTTGAATTATTGTTACACTAGGAATGTTTTAGATTATTATTGTGATTAAGTCACAATAGGTTTTTTTAAGGAATCAGTATTGCTGGGTGAATACTGATTATCAGAAAGAACTGTGGAATACAGAATTGCAATATCCATATATCAAACTAATAATTAAGAGTTTTAAAAAATATTATATGTATTTCCAATGATATTTATGACCAATTCAAATATATATTTTTATGCTTACTGGCTTCCCTGTGAAATATTTTAGAAGAGTTGGCTATCAACTTCTACTATGCTAGATTCTAAAATGTATACAATATGATGTTAGGTTGTCCCACCTAAACGTCCCATTTTCATGCTTGTTAATAGCTTCTTCAAAGATCTAGCAACATCTGCAGGCCATCTTATCAAAATCTGACATCTTATCAAAACAGATAAGATATCAAATATATATTGCAATACAAGCCCTGCATCTTTTATACACCTATCAATGTTACAAACAAATACAAAATTGCACTGGGACACTATCTGCCATATTGCCTATTTTGATGACACCATAAATACTGCTGCAGAGATCAATGTGATTTAAATATGTAAATATATTCTTGAATTATGCATCAAGATATTGGAATGTATCACTACCCTGTTTCCCGGAAAATAAGACCTCCCAGGATAATAAGCCCAATCAGGCTTATCCACTAAAATAAGCCCTCCCCTGAAAATAAGCTCTCCCTGAAAATATTGCAACACAGCAGCAGCCATGAGGTGATCATGCTTGCCACCTTCTGCACCTCAAAAATAACAAGACCTCCCCAAAAATAAGACCAAGCACTAATTTCAGGGGTCAAAAGAAAATAAGACCCTGTCTTATTTTCAGGGAAAATGGAAGTATTCATCAGGGGAGTACAAGAAGAATGATTATTTTTCAATATTGGAAAGAATGTGATCTTATATTTACGGTTTTGGGTTGCTGATAGAGTATGCTTTTCATGAACATGGGTTGCTGATAGAGTATGCTTTTCGTGAACATGGTTTTTCTAAAATACTAAGCAAAATTATTGAATCAAGTTTTGATGATGACTGCTTGAAAATGTGTGGACTTCAACATGGGTGACTGGGAAATTCTGGGAATTGAAGTCCACGTATTTTCAAGTGGTGAAGGTTGTGAAACACTGATATAGAAGGAAGTCGAAAAGACACCAATTAATGACACAATTTTAGCTGTAATTTTGATGTAAAAAATAAATCAGATTTTTCAATTCTAAATTAGGTAGACAGAACTGTTCATTTTTAAATGTAGATTGGAATAGAGGCTTGGAATATAGAACAAAATGTATTTACCTGGTTTTTAATCTCAAGTTATCATTTCTCAATATCTCAATATCTCAATATTTTAGTATTTCATTGTCTTAAATCTGTATCTATACACCACTCTGAAGTAATCACCAATATCTTTTTTAGAGAAATGAATCTAAAGTCTGTCAATAGCTAAATTAGAATATGTAAGTTTCCACTGAGTAATATTTCTTTTTATAGAAAACAATAGCCATTATGTTGCCATTGGAACCTCATCCTCTACCAAACTATATTAATGCAATGTATTTATTAATGCAATGCAGTGCCTTTTCTTCATAGAGAAATATAAATCCAGATGTTACTTTCATTTTTTTTAAAGTTATTTTATCAGATATCGGTAATTGTCTGATTTAATACACCCAGAATCTTTTAACTAGATCTTTGTATGGAAAATAAATAAATAAATCTTTATGTCCTTTTTTCTTTTCTTTTTGAGGCTGAGCTTCAGTGTGACTGAAAGAATTTCAGTGCTATATCTTGCCAATAAGTTTATAAAAAAAGGGGGGAGAACCTCAGTTAAGTTTTGAAGCAAGCAAAAAATGTTTGGTGAAATAGGATTAGTTTTTAAATCTCAAGAGAGCTTGTGGAGTCATGCAAAATAGAAAAGCGAGGTTTATCCTGCATAGAAACATAATCACATGAGTGAAATATTCAGACTTTCATTCATGTGATGCTTAGTTGTTGTTGGCAACAAATCTTTAACAGGGAAAAAGTGCAGCAAATTTGTAGCTAATAGTTTGACTTGCTTAGTACTTTATAGTGCATAAATATAATTTAAGTGACTGGATAAACTTTACATGATACCAATGAATTTAATTTACCTTGTTTTTTTTGATATTATTGTCAAAAACATTAAAAAGCATAGTTTTAGGTTATAACTGTGTCAGATATACAGTATAGTAAAGGAAGAAATATTTATATAACGAAGGATGTTGCTGTAGAACAATTAGAAATAAATAAAATGGCTAGAGGCAAAAAAGAGGAATTTTCCAATTAATTTTATTTCCTGATTCTGTTGTAAATAATTATTTAGTAGTTGTATCATAATAAGAGTTAACATGGGTGTGTGGGACTTTTGTTGGGTATTGGATAATCCTTGTTTTTCTAACTGGATAGTATTTTTAGATTTTCAAACCAGCCAGTGGTATTAATAATAATCTACCTAGCAGTAAGTTAATACTAAAATTCATTCTATCTATCTATCTATCTATCTATCTATCTATCTATCTATCTATCTATCTATCTATCTATCTATCTATCTATCTATCTATCTATCTATCTATCTATCATCTTTCTTTCTTTCTTTCTTTCTTTCTTTCATTCATTCATTCATTCATTCATTCATTCATTCATTCATTCATTCATTCATTCATTCATTCATTCAACTAGCTATCTACATTTACTAGCACTGAGGATTTATATAGCTGTCCATAATTCTGGGTAGCATAAAATAAAAAACAACAAAATAAAATATAAAATAATAAACAAGTAAACATTAACATATAAAATGAAAATTGTATTCAATAATTATCAATAATGAATAATATCTATAATTATTCAATTTTATCTAATTTAATAATTTTTAAAAAAGATTAACAAAGTGACTGCTCAGCTATTTAAAAGAAAAGAAAGAATGTATCTAAATATAATAGTGCACATGTAGGACATGAAATACTGTTTTTTAAAACGTGAAAGCATGAATTTTATGTTTTTGAGGATTTAATATGCATGAAATGATTAACAACCACCAGAACATCATTGTGACTGTAAATTGTAAATACATTCTCTGTCTTACAGAACCCTGAGACTAAGGCAGGCAAAAAGTTATGCAGTTACAAGTTTGGGAAATTTAATTGGCCTGTCATAAATCTTTTAGCGGATGTGGGTCACGAGCTTGAGAAATCCCCCAAAGTCAATCCAAAAGTCGAGCTGAAATTTTATTTACAGAGCAGGGGATGGAAGCTAAAGGAACATTAGTCAGGATGCAGAGAATTATTTCCAGCAAGGGGATGAATGTCACTCTCATATTGTTTCAGTTATGCCTGGCTTTGCATAATAAGAGAAGTGATGCTTCCTTGCTCCTCAGTCCTTTTTAACTGGTGGCATGATTTAAGGCTTGGCACTTTCCCAAGGTCATTTCTGATTCCACTATCTGAATCTACAGTAACTCATGCTGAGTCTGACTCATCACTTACAAGGACTGACAACCTATAAAAACTCATTAATTACAGACTAAGAATTTAGTTTCTCAGAATCAGAAGGGTTCATGTTACTCTCAAAGATACAATAAATTTGCTTTCATCTAATGATCCTTGCATTGTTGCAACCAAAATCTATGGAAGTAGACCTATGGATGATTGGTGCAATGTTTAACATATTTAACAGACTAGTTGTATTGCTAACTATGACCATCTATCTATTAATTTCTTCTTAAAATATTTTCAATTTTTGCAAAATGCATGGAATACAATAGAAGACGTTTAACTGTGTACTTTAAATAGTCAGATTATTTACGTGTACAAGATAGTACATAACGTCTGGGAAAGGTTCAGATTAGAATTTGTCATCTAAGATCACTCTGATGAACAAATAAAGTAGATTATAAGTTTATTTATTGATTTAATTACATTTATTGTACATTGATTTTTAACTTCTTAACTAGTCCAAATAATAACACTTCATTTTTTATAACTAGTTTCTTAATGTTTGTATGCTGTCTTATTTGTGATTTGGCATATTATCAATTTATTATTAATTATAGATGTTAATAATAATAATAATAATAATAATAATAATGAGAAAATAATAATTGTAAAACTATCTTTCCAATAATATATATTTCAGGGATGATAATCCCTGAATCACATTGCTTTCAGCACAATGTAATTCTAGTTAAGATTATTATTACAATACTAGTTAATGCTAAAGTTGCAATTGGTAGCTATATAAATTGATTAAATAAAAAAATAAATAGTAAATTAAAGAAGTTCACCATATTTGTTGATAAGCATATTTATTATGGAACAACTGGCCTACCAGATATCCAAATCCTGAGCAAAAAATTATTATGCTTTTTCTAAAAATTAACTCTAAAAATGGTCACGGAATAATTATGATATCAGGTGGTAAGGCTCTTATTTTCTTACCTATGTGAATTGCAAGTTATGATACAAAATTTATATCATGAAATTATTTATAAAACTCTCAGAAGATAGGAGGTCCTGTGCAGGCTAATGGGCTGGGGCTCATTTATTTATCTGGGGAGAATTTAGAACAGAATGGAATAGAATAACAGAGTTGGAAGGGACCTTGAAGGTTTTCTAGTCCAATCCCCTGCTTACGCAGGAAACCCTACACCACTTACGACAAATGGTTATCCAATATCTTCTTAAAATCTCCCAGTGTTGGAGCATTCACAACTTCTAGAGGCAAGTGGTTCCACTCATTACATGTTCTAACTGTCAGGAAATTTCTTCTTAGTTCTAAGTTGCTTCTCTCTTTGTTTCCACCCATTACTTCTTGTTCTATGCCCAGATGCTTTGAAGGTGCTCTCTTTGTGGCAACCCCTCAGATATTGGAACACTGCTATCATGTCACCCCTTTTTTTCATTAAACTCTACAAACCCAGTTCCTGCAACCGTTCTTTATATGTTTTAGCCTCCAGTCCCCTAATTATCTTTGTTGCTCTTCTCTGCATTCTTTCTAGAGCCTCCACATCTTTTTTACATTGTGGCGATCAAAACTGGGTGCAGTATTTCAAGTGTGGCCTTACCAAGGCATTATAAAGTGGTATTAACACGTGTTCTTAATTCTATCCCTCTGTTTATGCAGCCTAGAACTGTGTTGGCTTTTTGGCAGCTGCTGCACACTGCTGGCTCATATTTAAATGGTTGTCCACTAGGACTCCAAGATCCCTCTCACAGTTACTACTATTGAGCAAGGTACCACCTATACTGTACCTGTGCATTTTGTTTTCCTTGCCTAAATGTAGAAACTTAATTTTTTCACCCTTGAATTTCATTTTGTTAGATAGCACCCAATGTTCAAGTCTGTCAAGATCCTTTTGTATCTTCCGGAATGTTGGCTATTCTTGCTAGCTTGGTGTCAGCTGCAAATTTGATGAGTTCCCCATTTATTCCCTCATCCAAATCATTGATGAAGATGTTGAAGAGTACTGGGCCTAAAACAGAGCCTTGGGGTATCCCACTGCATACTTCCCTCTATGTAGGTGCAGTTGATGACTACAGTTGAGTGCAGTTGGTCAACCAGTTACGAATCCATTTGGTGATAGATTTTTTTCTATTTTATCTAGTAATAGGTTATGGTCTACTTTTTCAAATGCATTACTGAAGCCCAAATAAATTATAGCGACAGTATTCTTCTGTCGATAATTTTGTCACTTTGTCAAAGAATGCGATAAGATTAGTCTGGTGTGATCTGTTTTTGAGAAAGTGATGTTGGCTTTAGTTATTACTTTGTTTGCTTCTAGGTATTTGTTGATTTGTTGCTTGATTATCTTTTCCAGAATCTTCCCTAGTATTGAGATCAGGCTGATAGATCTGTAGTTTCCTGGATCTATTTCCCCCCTTTTTTGGAGATAGGAAATACATCAGCTCTTTTCCAGTCCTCTGGCAGTTCCCCAGTGCTCCAGGATCTTTGAAAGATATATTTGACCCTGTTGTGTCTCAGGAAGTGGAGAAGGTGCTCTCTGAGGTTGTTTGTTTGCTTGCAGATGTTTCATTACCCAGCCAGAGGTAATGAAATATCTGCAACACGAGATATGAAAAATAACTGTCATATACCAAACACATCTGAGAAACAACCAACAATTTATTATAACCACATAGCATCAAGGCAGCATACAAATAGTTCTTGACTTATAACAGTTCATGATCATTAGTGATTGCTCAGAGTTACAACAGAACTGAAAACAGTGACTTATGACCATTTTTCACACTTATGACCATTGAGGCATCCCCATGGTCACATGATGAAAATTCAAACACTTGACAACTGACTCATATTTATGGTTGCAGTGTCCTGAGATCATGTGATATCCTTTTACGACCCTCTAACAAGCAAAGTCAAAGGGGAAGCCAGATTCAGTTAACAACTGTGTTATTAATTTAACAACTGAGGTGATTCACTTAACAAATGTGGCAAGAAAGGTCATAAAATGGGAAAAAGTTAACTTAAAAACCTCTTCACTTAGCAACATAAATTTTGGGCTTAATTATGGTCATAAGTCAAGGACTACCTGTGAAGTCCTCCAAAAAATCTTAAATAAACAAAAATAAATAGCCTAACAAGGAACTAACCAAGGAGAATATCATGCTCACACCAACACTCTCAGGGCAAGTACTGTATATAAACAAGGATCAAGCCCCACACTCACTAGGATGTATGTGAGTTGTTGTTTCCTAAACTCATGGGACCTGTTCACAGTCATTAATGTCCATCAGCCGAGGTGGTGCAGTGGTTAGGGTGCAGTACTGAAGGCCACTACAGCTGACTGTTATCTGCAGTTCAGCGGTTCTAATCTCACCGGCTCAAGGTTAACTCAGCCTTCCATCCTTCCGAGGTAGGTGAAATGAGGACCCAGACTGTGGGGGCGATATGCTGACTCTGTAAACCGCTTAGAGAGGGCTGAAAGCTGACAGCCCTATGAAACGGTATATAAGTCTAACTGCTATTGCTATCAGACTGGACTACTACAAAGAAAATGAAGATACTTGTGATGACCCAGGACATGGCACAAAGGCAACACAACTAGAGAACTGGTATGAGTCCCTTTATTAGCACCAACTGTGCCCCCAATGTCCCTTTGAACTCTCCGGCCTGGAGAAAAGCTCATCCAAAAACCTATAGTAGCCTTTGGCTGAAAATACTCCAGTCCAAATGTTGTAAGCAGAAAACCTCCAACTATAAACTCAACAAGGCAAGATAAGGTAATTAATCTGGAAAGGCAATCAAGATAAGGAGTTCCAGAAGTGAAGTAGCACAGCAGTAAATCAAACCAGTTGGGAGGATGCCAGGAACTCAGACAAGCAGTTAACACCAGATGAACTCAGCATTTGTTCCTGAAAACTGTCCCTCCCATTTGCCTCTCCTTTAAATTCCATCCCCAGGTATGCCTTATGAAGGGAATCAGGGCCCTTTCTTCCCTCGTAAGCCACACAACCCACGTTGCTCTCTTCTACATTCTTCCCTGCATGCCCTAGGATGAGGAGGTAGGCATGGCCTTCATCTGAACCCCCTCTCCCTTGTTGTGCTTCTCCCCTGCCCTGCCCAGCCTGACTTTAACCTTCCTCAGTTTCCTCCTCAACCAATGGAGCCACTCTCCCGCTTTCTGTCTCTTGCTCTCTTTCTTCCATCTCAGAGTCAGACTCTGACAGGAGCATGATAATACTTCAGTTGATGCAGAAGGCACTCATGTTGCAGTTAATGGTATCAGGCATTTGCCACATGTGACATCAATACTCTACAAGTTGTACTTGTTTCCATCAAGCTTCTGAGTGCAATTTAAAGTACTGATAGTTACTTTTAAAGCCCTACTTGGTGGGATGGGGTTATTTGCCAGGTGTCTTTACTCCTCCTACCCAATCCAGCGGGGGGGGGGGGGGAATACTCAAGGTCCTCTCAGCTGATGAGAATCAGCTGGCAGGTCCCAGAAGAAGAGTGTTTTTTTTACAGTGGCACCCACAATCTGGAATATACTCAATCTATAAATCAGATCTCTGGTCCTGACAATGCTGGCCTTATGCAAGGCCCTGATAACTTGGATTGTGCCCAAGCCTGGGACCCTGGATGTGTGTCACTACCCAACCCCTTATGTTGATGATTCTTCTATGATTTCAATTGCTTTGTGCTTTTATGTTTTGTATTGTATGTGTTTTATTGTCTACCTCTTGTCTATTTTTATTCTAGCCCACCCAAAGTTATATGTGTGAGAGGAGCAGCAATATAAGTGGATCGATTAAATACATAAATGAATAAACCAAATAAATTGAATAAACAAATAAGTAAAATACAAAAATAACTATATCAAGAGGCCTGCGCTAGTACAATGGTCAAAGCATTAAGGTATTGAAGTTAAGCCAAGGAAACCAGATTCAACTCGGTTCACAGCCATGGAAACTCTCTAGGGACTTTGGGTGACTTGTGCCCTCTCAGGTCAAGTTACATTCTAGGATTGCTGTGGGGAAAATTGGAGGAGGGACCACTGTGTAGACCATATAGGAGGAAAGGTGATATGTAACAAATGAATAAATAAAAAAAATCCAGGTATTTAAATTATGTGGGACTAATTTTATCTAGCGACTATGAATTTTCTTGTGGCTAGAGATTATTGAATAAATTAATGGCTTCAGTAGTATTAGATCTAGAATGTGTAATGCAAACATAGGAAGTGCCCCATGGAGTTTAGTTATAAAATATGTACGGTGATTGATTATGTATTATAGATCTGGGAAATAGTCTGGTTGTAAGAATTATCATGCAGTAAAATATACTTGTAGATTTTGGGATGTGCCAAATCTTAAATATATGCAAACCTGTGAAACCCACATTATTGTTGCTTTCTGAATTCAGATAACTGAAGAATACTATTTCATGGTGTTCCCATTGATTTTGATTTGATTTGCCTAATAATCTCCTGTTTATACAATAATATATGCTCTCTCTCTCTCTCTCTCTCGCTCTCTCTCTCTCTCTCTCTCTCTCTCACACACACACACACACACACACACACACACGTGTGTGTGTGTGTATGTGTATGTGTGTGTGTGTTTTATATATGTTTTCGTGGATTTTCATGGATGTAGGTATGCTGGGCTTGTTGTATTCGGGTCTTTTCCCATGTAAGATTGAGAGTATCTTGGCGACGTTTCAATGAGGTCCCACTCGTCATCCTCAGGCTGGTGTCTTCAGCTTCGTGCCTGTGCGAGCAAAGAATGATTGCCGCTGCAGTCCCTCTACAAATACTCTGATCATGCTTTGCTCGCACAGGCACGAGCCCGAAGACACCAGTCTGAGGATGACGAGTGGGACCTCGTCGAAACGTCGGCAAGATACTCTCAATCTTACATGGGAAAAGACCCGAATACACCAAAACCTGCATACCTGTACCCGTGAAAATCTACGAAAACAAATATATATACACACATAGACACACAGACACACAGACACAGACAGACAGACAGACACACACACACACACTTTTGCCCTCTCTTATATTAGTATAGTCACATCCTGATCTAAAAGTTCTGCTTTTCTTAATTCCAAATATTTACATAAATGACCTTAATATCATTCATACATGTTAATTTCTTCTTTATTCTGCAGCAAATATTTCTATTAAAAAATATCAATAGAACACACGAAAGATATTTAACTGATATGTTTTTCAGAAGTTCTGTTTTATGTGTTTTATACTTTAGGTGACTGATATTGTTGAGAACATTGAGGTTAGCCATAAATAGGTGAATTAGAAATTACTGATCTTTATTTCGCTATAGTTTAAATCTATCCACATATAGGAGTAGCAGATTCATTATTGCTTGCTGATCTTAGCCTTCAGCTTATTAATATATGAAGTTCCAAGATGCTCCACATAAAATTTGTGATTTGTATTTTATACTTAAAGCACATGCCAGCAAAAATGAAATGAAGCTGTCATAAGCATAAGTTTCAGTGGGTGTTATTCATCTACATGTAGCATAATACCTGTAAGTGTTTGGATAAGGTTTCTGGGAATGCAGAGGTAATTTGTCATGCAAATGAACTCATTAGGCCGTATTTTTAGAATATCAAAAAAATGCAAACATTCTCCTTTTTTTGTCTAAATATTCATTTGCATCTTCAACCGTTTGCCCCAAGGACTATTAGAAACAGTTGAATTTGTTAAGTCTTTCAGTATCCTTTGAACATTTCTTGTGAAGAGATTGAACAATTCAGCCCAAATTTTGTAAAACACAAGCTTACAATTCTACCTTTATATGCTAGTGTGACTCCCCCCCCCAAGCCTTTTCTGTGACTATGGCTACATTGCAACACAAAATCTAAATGTTCTTATTAACTGCTTTCAAATTGCTTATAAAGCAGTGTTTCCCTTTTTAGTGAAGAGCAGAGATTCACTATACACAATATTGCAAAACTGCCACTGAGAATCTGATAAATACAGACAAATCTTCAGTGTTGAATGGGAATCTTTGAGATAGTGGTTCAAGAATGTGCTTAAGCTGTGCTTAAATGAAACTATATTGATAAAAGGATGTATAAATGTCAGCCCCAGTAGTAAACTACACCAGGAGATAAGCTCCACAGGAAGGCTAAAGTTATTTTTATTGAGATTGGGTACAAGAACAGAATCCTGCAGATCTAATTGTGTTTACCTCCTCCTCTTGGTGCTTATAGTTCAGAGAATTAGGGAAGCATCTAACTAAGACACTTAGAATGTTATCTCAACATACTGGACTTAAAAAAATGTTTCACTCCCTTTTGCCTAGGTAATTGTTCCTGCATATCTCCATCAAAATCATCTTCCATACTTTCCAAACTACGTTACAATATCAGTCTTAACCAAATTGTTACACATATAGATTATAATGGTGCAATAGAAAAAAATGTCTGTTTTTGTAGCTTTATTACCAAGTCAATTTCTAAATAATTAAAACTTGTTTAATCTCCACTTTATTTAATACTGATTGGGATAAACTTCAGATTATTGATTGTTCAACTATACATAAGCATGCCATTTTCAGGTGGAAATAAGACATTGTGTGCACTCTAAATATTAACCAAAGCCAGATTAATTTGCAAGAAAAAGAAGCACATTTTTTAGTAGCATCCTGCTACATTAAGTGCAAGCTCTTCATAATTATTTCCTCCAAAGGTACAAAAGCAACACTTCAAAGTCAAAGCAATAAAATCCTTATTTCAAAAGGATTTATTTTCTAGTTAATGTGCTTAGAGTATCAGCCTTTTATACCTCTGTTCAGCACTTCTTTGGTACAAACAGCCTTCAACAATCTCAGATTTGCAATTGGGGATGTTGTACCATCACCTAGGCTTATCTTTACAGCTCTCACTATTTCATTTTATGTTTTTGGTGTTGCTGTCTCAGCAAGAATTCAGGGCTTTCTGATGCATTGCAGTGATGTATTATTTGAAGGTAGCCTGCAAGTCTGTTTCTTTCTATTTAGAGAAGTTGCTTTTCCACAGTACTTTGTTCAAGATTCAATTTGGGCTACAAAGCTCCCAGGCAGTTAAAACAATTTCATAGAAGTGGCAATGTCTGTCAGGATTTATGCCTAGTATACTTTTCAATGTAAACAAGATAATGGAAAAAGCCTGATGTAAACTAGATGGTTAGAATAAAAATCCAAAATTAAATAATTAATCCAAGCAGTATATCTACGGAAATGTTAATCTACCATTACTTTCAGTAATGTCAAGTATAGAAAACATTAGAAGATCTCACTCACTGTACCATGGAGCATCTTTTGAGCTGAGAATAAATCCTGTTGACCATAACTGATGCCTTTTGGATAGACAAGTACAGAGAGCAATTCAAAAGTACGCTCAATTCTCCTGTCACAATGCTTGTTTTGCCTCTGAGGGTTTTTTTCTTTCTTTCTTTTTACCTAGCACGTCTTACAAAATGATTGTGTGAACTTCATGACATCCATAATCCCTTTTATCATTTTTATCAGTATTTGTTAACTCAACACTTTTATTTCGATGAAAATTAATAGTTACTTCAATATGTTCAGGGTCATGATTTTCTCTCTTCAATTTTATGTCTTGCTGTGCAATTTCACATTCAAACAGTCCTTATTATCTGTTGAATTAAAATTATATTGTGAACAGGGAACCTGGCTACTGGAGTAACTGGTCATGTGAGACTACTAATATTTCTCAGTAGTATTTTATTTAATTATAGAGAAAATTTATCAAATCTACCTGAAACTGCATGTTTTTGGTTAAAGTTACTATGCTTTTCACACTATGTTCTTGCTGTACTTAGATTCCCAGTATGGTATATAAGTATATATGTATATGCGTGTTATATGTATGTATGTATACATACACATTCATACATACATACATATACTGTAGATAGAGCTGGTTTGTCTAATGGTTAAGGGACAAAGTCTGGAAACCAGGAGACTGTGAATTCTAGTCCTGCATTAGGCATGAAAGCTGGCTGGGTGACTTTGGACTACTCACTTTCTCTCTCTCAGTCCAACTCACCTCACAATCCTGATTCATTTTAACATGGCTTGTCAAACATAGCTTCTTCAACAAAAAATATTCACCCAATATTCCAAGCTAAAATCCAACAAGCAACATGGAATGTGAAATAGCCTAATCTGATATTGATTTTATCATAAAAAACAATTTATTATGTGACTGATATTTATTTCAATGACATATTTCATATAATAACATTGATATCTATGGTTACAATTCGATATTATAACAAACAATACAATGTTATTCTTATTGGATATTTATTATTGGACATCAATTCTGATCTCTTAAAAAGTGTATTGATAACCTAAACATTCCAGTAATCATTTTGATCTGTTCATTTTTACTTCCTTCATCCAATCCCTCAGTATGTGAATCTATGTTTTTGATTGACATCTCATCAGAGCAATAAATCTTTATTTGGAGAGGAACAATTGATTTGTTTTGCAGTCCACGGTACTCTTAGTAATTGTTTCTAAATTCATAAACTAAAAGTATTCATTTTCTTTCCATTTTTTTTTGCAGAAACTGGCTGTCACAGTCATACATTAGCATGAAAAGACTATCACTTTAGCTATTCTCATCTTCATTATCACAGAAATATCCTTATCCACCTTCACCTCTTCAGCATTGACTTTTAAATTACACAGTATATTTTTACCCTTATGAATATTTATAATTAATATGGATTCTTATATTATATATAGAAATTAAACAGATATGGAATAGTGTACAGATCCTTATCTCTTTCTCTTTTCTAGTCCAAACCACTGTTTACTGGTTCATGACAAAAATTCATCTTATATACTAATTAGCTTTGAAAATAAAGCAAAACTAAGCCTCAAATTTGTATTTACTTATCTTTCCATTTTTTCCCTTTCCAATCATGTTTGATTCTCAGAGACTGCTAGAGTTCCAGTCCTGTCTTGAAGTCAACTAGTTGATCTTAGGCAATTGCCTTCTCTTAGTCCTAGGAAGGAGATAATAGCAAACCACTTATGAAAAACTTTCCCCCAAAACTGCAGGAACTTGTCCAGGCAGTCTCTGAGTACAGGACACGATTGAACAAGAATAAAAAGAATGATTGAAAAAGGTTTTTTCTCCCATGGTTCTTAATATTGAAAGTCTACATTGAGGTATCATAGAATGTGCCCTTGTTGCCCAAGGCTCTTATCTCTTGTCTTTCTTTAATTATTTGAAAATTTGTCTAAAAGCCAAAATGTTCTTTGAAATTTTGAGAATAGGTTTTCTTGCTCCCTGTTTTAATGTCTTCCCATTTAGTACATCTTTAGGTTCATTTTCAGATTAAGTGTACTGAATCTATTTCTGTTTGTACTGAAAGTTTGTATGTTTTCCAGACTAAATTTTGCTGACATACCTACTTTCTTTAGTTTCTCCCATATATTTGTCACAATAATTCACAATCTATTTCACAGTTGTTGAACTGAAAGTAACCTGATTTATTTTATTGTACGTGTCCATCTTCTATATATAACTATGCACTCATTATGTAATGTTGAGTTATGCAAATGGTGTTGCCATACATACACCCTGTGTTTATGTTCGTTGAAGTACATGCTTGCCATAAAAATATTTTTGCAAAATGTTATTATTGCATTACTACTTAGATCTAAATATTTCTATAATTTCAAGTTACAGTATTTTTCTTCAACCTTTGTATGCCAATAGTCCATCAGTAGTACTTCTCACATCTATCTTGATGTTCCATTTAATACTTGCAATTTACTAGAGAATTCCTCAGTGTCATTCATCATTGTGGATGTAGTAAGAGCACATACTTGAATAGCACTGATGTTTACTGGATGGCTTCAAATGGAGGAGTTTATAAGCCTAGAAAGGAAGAACATATAAACATGGAAAGAAAAAATTATCAGGTTTATATTTGCCTGCAGTAATAATAAGTTATTCTGGATTCAATACAAAGCACTTAAAAAACAATAATAATACAATACAATACAATAGCAGAGTTGGAAGGGACCTTGGAGATCTTCTAGTCCAAACCCCTGCCTAGGCAGGAAACCATATACTGTTTCAGACAAATGGCTATCCAACATCTTCTTAAAGGCTTCCAGTGTTGGGGCATTCACAACTTCTGGAGGCAAGTTGTTCCACTGAATAATTGTTCTAACTGTCAGGAAATTTCTCCTTAGTTCTAAGTTGCTTCTCTCCTTGATTAGTTTCTACCCATTGCTTCTTGTTCTACCCTCAGGTGCGTTGGAGAATAATTTGACTCCCGCTTCTTTGTGGCAACCTCTGAGATATTGGAACGCTGTTATCATGTCTCCCCTCGTCCTTCTTTTCATTAAACCAGACATACCCAATTTCTGCAACCATTCTTCCTATGTTTTAGTCTCCAGTCCCCTAATCATCTTTGTTGCTCTTCTCTGCACTCTTTCTAGAGTCTCCACATCTTTTCTACATTGTGGCAACCAAAACTGAATGCAGTATTCAAAGTGTGGCCTTACCAAGGCATTATAAAGTGGTATTAACATTTCACTTGATCTTGATACAATCCCTCTGATTATGTAGCCTAGAATTGTATTGGCTTTTTTGCAGCTGCTGCACACTACTGGCTCATATTTAAATGGTTGCCCACTAAGACTCCAAGATCCCTCTTACAGTTACTACTATTGAGCAAGGTACCACCTATACTGTACCTGTTCATTTCATTTTTGTTGCCTAAATGTAGAACCTTACTCTTTTCACCAATGAATTTCATTTTATTAGATAGTGCCCAAGGTTCAAGTTTGTCAAGATACTTCTGTATCTTAAGCCTATCTTCTGGAGTGTTGGCTATTCCTGCCAGCTTGGTGTCATCTGCAAATTTGATGAGTTCCCCATTTATTCCCTCATCCAAATCATTGATGAAGATGTTGAAGAGTACTGGGCCTAAAACAGAGTCTTGGGGTACTCCACTGCATAGTTCCCTCCATGTAGATGCAGTTTCATTGAGGTCTACACGTTGAATGTGGTTGCTAAGCCAGTTATGAATCCATCTGGTGGTGATGCTGTCTAACCCACATTCCTCTATTTTATCGAGTAGTAAGTATGGTCTATCTTATCAAATGCCTTACTGAAGTCCAAGTAAACTATATCGACGGCATTCCTCTGGTCCATTAATTTTTTCACTTTGTCAAAGAATGCAATAAGATTAGTCTGGCATGATCTGTTTTTGACAAACCCATGTTGACTTTTGGCTATTACTTTGTTTACTTCTAGGTGTTCGCTAATTTGTTGCTTGATTATATTTTCCAGAATCTTTCCTGGTATTGAGGTCAGGCTGATAGGTTTGTAGTTTCCTGGATTTATTTTTCCCCTTTTTTGGAGATAGGAAATACATCAGCTCTTTTCCAGTCCTCTGGCAGTTCCCCAGTGCACCAGGATCTCTGAAAGATATAGTTCAGTGGTTCTGAGATCTTGTCTGCCAGTTCCTTCAGAACCCTGGGGTGTAATCCATCCGGTCCTGGTGATTTGAACTCATCTAGGGTAGACAGGTGCTCACTTACCATATTCTTCCCTATTTCAATTTGTGTTCCTAATCTGATTTTTGTGGTGCTGTTTTTGATAGGTTGGACTGTTTTATTCCTTTGTGTAAAGACAGATGCAAAAAATGAGTTAAATAGTTCTGCTTTCTTCCTGTTGCTCGTCACCTTCTTGTTAATTTCTCCCAGCAATGGACCAATTGTTTCCTTAACTTTTTTCTTGTTTTTAACATGTTGCAAGAAGCTTTTTTTTTGTTATTTTTTACTTTTGTGGCAAGCCTTTCTTCATTGTGAGCCTTAGCTTTCCTCACTTCATCTTTACAGGCTCGGGCTATTTGCTGATATTCTGCCTTAGTTATGTCCCTTTCTTTCCACTTTTTGTACTTATCTTTTTTGTCTTTCAATTTGTCAATAATAAATCTGAGATGTACCCTATCTATATAAACCCACTCTACTTTACCCCTTTTTTCAAGAGCATTTTAAAGTGTGATTGTATTCCAATTACGAAGAGTTAAAGAAGGCAATATATGATCTCAATATTATACCATGACTAGTGAACAACAATAAAAAGTTGCTATTTAAACTACTATTAGTTTATTACTTTTGCTCAATTGCTAAGTGATGTCTGACTCTTTGCAACTCCATGGACCACAGCATGCCAGGCCCTCCTGTCCTCCACTGTCATCCCTAGTTGCCCAAAGTCATGCCTATTGAGTTGCTGACACACTATCTAACCCAGTGGTAGTCAACCTGGTACCTACCGCCCACTAGTGGGCATTCCAGCTTTCATGGTGGGTGGTAGGCGTTTGCTACAACTCTGCTTTATAAATTTTATGAAGTAAAGTTACTTCCCTACTTTATAAATCACCATTAATATGGAACCGGTGGGCGGTAGAAAATTTTACTACTAACAGAGATACAAAAGTGGGTGGTAGGTATAAAAAGGTTGACTACCCGTCATCTAACCATTTCATCTTCTACTGTCCCTTTCTCCTTTTGCCTTCAGTTTCTATCTTCTCATTTGGTGGCCAGAGTAATTGAACTTCAGCTTCAATATCTTTATTTTATTACCATGTATACACTAAAGGTTAGGTGAGAAATTTGTTGGTTTTGTTTTTACAGTTCTTTATAAAGCTGATTTATGAGTTTCTCACCAACACAAGGTTTAGAATACAGAGATGTATTCTAAACCTTGGCTAAGGAAAATGAACTCTATGGGGTTTTTTTCTGTTAAGGAACACAATTTATTTTATTTGATTATATTCCCATAATGTTAAAATTTTAAGCTGCTGATAGCTTTAAATTTATATCATTGCTTCCTAATATAAAATGTAATAAAAAGCAAATCTGAGGAGTTGCAAATAAAGGCAGAATTTACAACAAAGTTAAAAACATCTTGCAGTAAAAAGTACATTATTGAAAAGTATATCAGTAACTTCAAATGAGGTGTTGAAATAAATAAGTACAGTTACAATTTACTTGGTTTAACCTTTATTTATAAATGAAATATTCTTTTCCTTCCTACTTAATAAAAACATTCTATTTGTTCTTGAAACTGCTAAATGGTACCAGACTCAAATTGGATGTATATGCCCATCTGACATCAAAGCTGTTTAAAGACTTTTCAGGTATCAGCGTAAATTGATGACTTCATAAAATTTTAACAAATGGGATACCTGAGATGCTTTGTAGTTGAGAGCGATCATTTACCAGGCAATACTTTTAAGCATGTTTTAAATATTTTGGTAATTAAAAATTCACAGACCTGAGAAGATATCTTGCAAAGTTTTTATTTTTATTTTCACCTAGAAAGGATTTAAAGACATTAATAGATTTTTTAAAA
This sequence comes from Thamnophis sirtalis, assembly GCF_051295495.1. NCBI lineage: Eukaryota > Metazoa > Chordata > Lepidosauria > Squamata > Natricidae > Thamnophis > Thamnophis sirtalis. The sequence continues at coordinate 72,259,070 of NW_028261383.1, read as the reverse complement.
ATTACAGTAGTTATCCAGTTTTTCTTTAGGCAATGTTTATTTTCAGCATTTTTAAAGAAATACTAATCTTTCATATTTTTCAATGATCATAAATACAGTATAATTTATGACTTTTTCAAAATGTAATGATTGCTTATACAATCGTTTTGGATAATACTGGTGATTTTTTTAAAAAGTACCTAAGTCTTACTATCTCTAAAGGCACTTGTCAATCAGTTTTAAACAATTGTAGTGCCATTTTGTATTTTTGTGAAATGAATCCTTCAGCTTTTGTTTACATCAGCAAGAGGAAAATATGATTAGAGTATAATAAGTCAGTGCCTTGCAGAAGAAACAATATTGCAGGACTTTGTAATATTGGTATATTGAAGTCTGAAAGCTCAGAAAATTGCTTGTTGTTGGGTTGAGTAACCTTGGATACACTCACCTTGCCACTTTCTCTAGAAAGTGCACACATTTTGGATTTATTGCAAAAACAATCCCTGCTTTTGATTTTATTTTATACTAGTGCAACCAGTTTAAAATGTGAATAAACCCAAAAACAAATTATTTTAAAATATATTAGTGAATAGTAGCACTAAAATATTTTCTACTATGAGTCTCTTCCAAGGAATTCCAAGTAGAGCATAAATAGCCTAACCCTAACCCTAGCAAACTTCGCCGTAAATAATTAGATAAAAGAGTCACAAGTAAATACTTCTGTTCTAAAATAAGTAAATAAGAAGTTTATTTTAGACTGAAAGGCACATCACCATATTGCAAATATCTGGATAAATGTGCTACCAATGCATTATCTTCATAGCCAGAAGAAAATGAGCCATTGATTCTCATTGTGACTGTCTCCAAATCATCTTGCAGTTTTCCCTTGCTGAAAATTATATTGAATACAAACCCATAACACAGAACTTAAATATGAGCCTTGGATTAAAAAAAAATATTTTCCCTTTTCATGACTTATGGTCAAAAGATTTAAAAGGTCACACTCAGTATATCCTATAAATCTAGAGATATAGTTTGTAGAGAGTCTCACCCTTTAAGTGTTTTTTCTAAGAAAAGAAATAATGAACTTGAATCTTAAGTGAATTTGTGCTTTTGAATATTTGAGTGTGGAGGGAATGGAGATTTTACAGTATTATTCCCCTGCCATGCCCACCAAGCCACACCCACAGAACTACTAGTAAAAAAAATTGAATACAAACCACTGAAACAACCCCAGATTATCATTGCAGATAAAGATGTTAAACAATATATTCAAAATGGAATACTGCATGTAAAGAGTCATGAACATGTCCCTGAAGCAATATTCCAAAACCCTTCTGTAAACAAAAAGGAGAGTAGCATTCTTTAAGCCCTATTAAGAAGAAAACCAGGCTGGTTTCTCCCTGAAATACCTGAGTATAAAAGAAAAGGGAGGCAAAGCATAGTTAGATTTCCAAGATTCTGTTACTGTAGCTTGTTTTATAATAAAGCATAGTTCTAGTCTTCCTGTACAGTTGGTTTCTGTATCTGTTCACGGACACCATAGAAACTGAATTAAAATTTACAGATCTATCTATAAAATATGTATATTAGATATAAAAAAAATCTACATTGGATTTAAAATATTTGTATTCTAAAAGAATTTTTTCTTCTTTCAGCAGGCACATTTCCATTAGCATTGTAGAAGAAAAACAGTACTAGTCCATGATAATTAAAAATCAGAAAGAGTCTGATAGCACCTTTTCTGGGTAATCAGCTATGCTAAGCTGTATGCGGTAGCTCTCATCATCAAATGGATGGCATGGTTAAATTAATGGAGGGTTTGAAAAAAGGATGAGACAAGGGAGAGGAAAATGGTAATTATACAGATACAGGTTACAGGTGAGACAAATTACAAGCAACTCATCAATTAAGAATCCTTATTTGTTAAAAACCCATTCTGTTGATTAAAAGCTTCTGAGGTAGCCTGAAACCTTTAACTCTGTATGAATTCAGCAGTCTCTTGTTCTATAATGCTGGAGCAGTTTCATTATTCTAAAATGGCAACTTGAAATCTGTAATAGAGTTTCCTGGGAGATCAGAGTACTCTAATATTACTTGTCCTTGATTTGAGTTGTGATGCCTAATTGTATCCATTCTTATCTGCAAAGCCTGACCTGTTTGTCCAATGTAGAATCCTGAGAGGAATTGCAGGCAGTTAATGGCAAATGCCACAATGGATAAACAACATATCAATGCCCTTTGAATCTTGTTGGGATCATGATTTTAGTGCTGGCATAAATGTGAAGGCAAAGTAAACATCTGGGCATGTTGCAAGCTCTTCTTCATCTAGTGTTAGCAACAATGTCCTGCTGTTTCTTATTGCTTGTGAGAATCTGCTTTAGGATGGGTGCATGTCTGTATCCAAGTTTGGATAAAGTGCTTGAGAAAGTACACTGTTCTTGTTCAGAATGGCCTGTAGATTATTAATAATATGTTTGAATAGCTGTGGCTATAAACTGTAGGTGGCAACCTGTATGTACTTTCATTTTGTTTCTTGGTCTGTATTTTTACAGCCCCTCCCTATCTGATTCTGTTGCTTTGTCTATTAATCTCACTCAGTGTGTATGTCACCTCCTGAATGCTGGTTTATTTCCATCAATTGAGCATCTCCATCAAGTAGGTCATAATAAATGCAGCTGTGGTGTAGCACCTGGCTATAGATGACAGATTTGGTGGTGTGTTCCACATTGTAATCTGTAGGATCCTGAGAGAGAAACAAAAGAAAAGCCTTTTAAAAAGAAACTCCCTATTTTCCTTGCTTTCTGTCCTTTTTAGTTCTGCAAAATTGCTGTAGCAATTGCCTCCATTTCAAACACTCAGAGAAAACAGAATGTGAACATGTATTACAATGAGAATCCCCCCATTTTTGGAATGAATGGGCAGAAACCATTGGAGATAGTTTGGCTGTATTGGGCAGGATTCAGTACACCCATGTGACATCTGTGCTCTACAAGCTGGTTGTCAGTGGGCTTCCAGATCCAATTCAAAGTGCTGGTTACCACCGAAAAAGCCTTTCTTGGCATATGGTAAATTATCCATGGGGCCGTATATCTCCCATCATTTCTCTCCATCTAGTAACATTGGATGGAGTCGGTGCCCTTGGGTCATTTCACTCAAACAATGTTATCAACCAGGACTTGGAAAGTATGCCTTGTCTGTTGTGGCACCTACTCTTTGGAATGATATTCTCCTAAAGATTCAGGTTACTCTTACTCTGATGTTGGGAAGATTTTAAAAACCTAGCTGTTCATTCAGAGCTTGGGTTAGAGGTATGTAGAGCCCCTTGTGACTTATTTGTTAGAAGAGACTGGTGGTCCAGAGGCATAGGATCTCCTTGCTTTTATAAAAAAAATCTCTTACTTAATGTGTCTTACTTGATGTGTCTTATTCAGACTCACCTCCTACAAAATAAATATGCTTTCAGGAAAAGTACACATATTCTCTTTGCTTTCTTTCCTACGAATTTACAACTCACTTCCAGCTTTCAACAATAGCAATAGCAATAGCAGTAGACTTATATACCGCTTCATAGGCCTTTCAGGCCTCTCTAAGCGGTTTACAGAGAGTCAGCATATTGCCCCCAACAATCTGGGTCCTCATTTTACCCACCTCGGAAGGATGGAAGGCTGAGTCAACCCTGAGCCGGTGAGATTTGAACCGCTGACCTGCTGATCTAGCAGTAGCCTGCAGTGTTGCATTTAACTCACTGCGCCACCTTGGCTCACAATCCTTACAATTTGTCCATTTTATCTCTTCTATGTCTTGATGGTCATAAGATGCTGAAGTGTGAAGGAAATTAGATTTGGATCTCCAACAGCAAGGCAGGATCATGTGCTTCCGCCCCATCCTTTACCAACAGCTGCCAGAACAGTGCTCTTTTCTCTTGCACCGTTCTACCTCTGCAACAATTACAAATACTGCTTGCCAAGTGATGCCTGTTCTTCCCATTGTTGGCCAAGAAAAGTAACAACTCTATCCCCCATGCCCTTTTATACTTACTGTATGTCCAAATACATTTCTTTCAATAAATTGCAAGCTGTTATTTTATTAAAACATTCTTCAAAGGACCCAGCATTTGCCACAGTCCGTTTGGATACTTGACAATGAAATCAGCTTTCAGAAAATTACATCTATTGCTGTGGTATTTCTTGGGATTTTAAAATAAAAATAAAAAGTCACCTTCAATTTCTTTGCAAGTGCTTGTTGCAAACCTATAAAAATGGTGCATAGCTTTTCTTTCAAGTTCCCTGTAGCTCATGAGATCTGATATAATGCTAAATGACTTAGCTTTCAGTATTTTAGTATAGCCTGAAATACTTTCACAACCTAGCTAAGGAAAACATTCTAATATATTACTTACATTTTTGTCATTACTAAAACTTCTTGGTAGTATGCAGGGACATCTGCCCCTACCTAAACTCTAAAAATAACTTATCTCAAGGCTTGCCAGCATTTCAACAATCTGTCAATGCTAGAATCAGAGCCAGTAATCTTGTCACAATGGGCTGTAATAGTTCACAATGATCTACTTCAAAATAATCACAGAAGTCCTTCAGTTGCTCGTTCTGCTAGCAGAAATGCTGTAATGGGCACATACTAGAGAACCGCATCAGAAGGAAGCTTTCCTGCACAAAACTGGCTGCACTATACAAACCATAAGCTAGACAATTTGCAGAAAACAAGCACTGAGGAGCATTTTAAAAGTTTTTTTTAACTAGATAATGTGCTTTTCACAAATAGCATAGCAATGCCTGCTGTGTATGCTGTCGGTTTATTCAGACCGAAAATGGAAGTTTCAGGCTTGCATTATAGCTGCATCAGAGGACTCCTGTTTGCTACTGTAAAAATATAAAAGCATATGCTAACTTCCCTTCTCAAAATAAACATATCATAAAAGCATGGGAAAGCACTATTATAAAAGACAGCAGTTGCATGAGAAAAACAACAGCAGGCTATTAGTTGGTATAATCCAAATGTTTGGGGATGAATATGGTGCTAGAATATTCTTAGATTTCTGAATGTGTGACAGTAGATATCTCTTCTTGCACAGAATGATATAAAATTGGGCTTTGGTTGTATTTGGTGCATATTAGCCAAATAAGTCAAAGCGTTGTCCTTACCATTAGCAGGGAATGATGCATGTGGCACAGAGAAGTCTAAATTTGTCAACCTACTTTAGCCTTGGTTTTCTTCCTATAAAACATTATAACTTGATCGATCAAAACCATGATGCTCCCATGTGTGGCATTTGGTGCCCTTCCCTTCCCTTTCCCTTTCCCTTTCCCCCTTTAAAACTAGCCCATCATTACCTATTCTGGCACAAGAATGAATTTCTTCTTCCATCCAGGGGTGGGTTCCTGCCAGTTCTAACCTCTTCTATAGAAGAGATTCCACAAATCTACAGTGCCATTTAGAACCAGTTCAAGCTCCCTTCCTCCCTCCCCCCACCTGTCTGCACATCATCAAGATGAAGAGCAAGAGGAGGAATTCTGGGAGTTGAAGTCCACAAGTCTTAAAGCTGTCAAGTTTGAATACCTCTGGGGCTTTTTTTTCTAAAGGGTTAGGGGTGCAAGGGTCTTGTAACTTGACAGCTTTAAGACGTGCGTGCTTCAAATGCCAGAGTTTCTGAGCCAACATTTTGGTTGCTAAGCAAGAGCGTTGTTAAGTGGGTTTCACCACATTTTACAAGTTGGCCACGCCCACCCAGTCAAATGACTGCCAAGCCACTCCCAATCAGTCACATGGCTGGCAAGCCACTCCCACCCAGTCACATGGCTGGCAAGCCACTCCCACCCAGTCACATGGCCACAAAGCAGGCCACACCTACAGAAGAGGTTTTAAAAAATTTGAAACCCGCCACTGTTTTCATCCCAGTGGAATAGTAGGAAAGAAATTATGTAAATGGGTTGGGCATTTTATCTGTCCATCAGCAAATACATCATTGGAAATTGAACAGATTAAACAGAGTTGTAGTGTTGGTGGAAAAGCCAGAAAAAGAAGGGCTGATCTGATGAGTCAATAAAGGAGAAAAATATTCCAGAAATAAACCTGCCCAAATAGATCCCTATGTCAGTTGCTCAGATGGGTGCTGATTGTTCCTCCTTCTTTTCCTTGGTCATGTGACCTATAATGAAGTGTATATAGTTCACTTTTTTCCTCCATGCACATGTGACAAATGAGTCGAATCCAGGCACAAATGCAGCCCACATGAATGTAATTGCACAAAACCTTCACTCGTTAATAAACACCTCCACCCCTGAATAGACTTTCACAGAAACATGCATATCTACCCATAGTTAGCAAATATATACCTGGAGCTTATATCCCGAGTAGTGTCTGGGGGAAAAGTAGAGAGACAGACAGACAAAGAGGCAGAGAGACAGACAGACACACGCAACACACAACACATAAGAAAACACAGATGGGTCCAAAGGCTGCCACTGTTAAAGCAGATCCAAAAACACTTTAGAAGCTTTGCAGGATAGGCTTTCCTTGGACACTTGTCTTATGACTCAATCATTTGTTTCACCTCACTCACTCCCTTCTAACTCTGACTGTTCTACTTTATTACCATGCAAACTCCTTCAAATTTAAGATTACTATGTCAGGACAGCAAACGTCCCGATGATCTCTGGGTGGGAACAAAACAGGATTTTCTGCAGAGAAGAAAAATTGGGCAAAGCATTAATGTACCAGAGAATTGAGGTGAATAGAAAGCAAACTCCAGAGTGCCTAGCATAATTTAGGGTATCTGACTACCAGCAAGGGACTGGTGCACTGGGCAAAGTGTAGGAAGAGAGGGTGTTAGTTAGTGGCTCCCACTTTTCCAGGGTCAAATACAGCTACATAATCTGTGGCCGCCTTAAACAGGTCCTACCAGAGCGATATTGCTTAGACTTTCCAAGTGCAATTCCTCCCATCATGGACTACTTCAGTGAAGAGTGTATTTCCCATTAATGAGTCATTCAAGCTAGTTTTTAAGTTCCACTTGTTCACCAAGTTAGCCTGTAACCCAGTGGTGGGTTTCAAAAATTTTTGGAACCTCTTCTGTAGGTGTGGCCTGCTTTCCGGGTCCACTGGTGAAACCTCTTCTAACCGGTTTGGTAGATTTGACGAACCGGTTCTACTGAACTGGTGCGAACTGGTAGGAACCCACCTCTGCTGTAACCAGAACTAACTACTTGGCTAACTACTTTCTAGACTGAATTGCTGCATTAGATAAAGAACCCCATTTTTTGCCTCTAGATTCTAGGAGGATTCCTGTATCAGAATTGGTATTTCCTCCCACTTACGGTCTATCCAAATTCCTTGAAATATATTTGCTTGTAGTTTGGTGTTGTGTATATGTCATGTTTTTGCCAGTATTGCCTAAAGATTTCCAAAAATTAGGACTATCAGATCTGGACTGCAAAATTCAGGACAAGCACTAGATGGAAGCAAAAAAAATGATTTTCACTGTAATCTGGAAGTCATCTGAATTTTTGTAGCCCAGCTTTGGTATTTTTATTATAACCTATTTCTCAGTAGTTTCACTCTTTCCAAGTCTCTATTCTGAAGTTTCCTTTCTTGTTTTGCTTTAGTTTTCAAATTTTCTAACCCCCCCTCTTTCAATTTTGCTTAAAACATTTATCCCCAAAGGAGTCCTTCTCCCCATTTTTGGTTATTCTAGAAAAACAAAAGCAATCAAAGCTTGAAATCATACTCAGAATTTTTCCTTCTAGCCTCCATTCAAAGATGCTCTCTGTTCTGTTTCTATTGTGTATTGTTATCACTTTTTTTGGTCTTCCTTCTATTTTAATTTTAGTTTTTATGACCTATTTTAATTAGACTGCTAATCTTTCCAACTAACCATTAGAATCTACTGTAGTTTTGTTACTGCCCAAAGAAATTTCTTAAGTGCTTCAATATCGTGTATGTTGTATGGATGTTGATACAGCAATCACTTCCAGTTAAGAGTTTTATGTGTAATAACTTCGCCAATCTATCCTTTCAGCAATAGTTTAAAGATTCTTTAGTGGAAAAATATTAGGAGGCCTTTAGAGCTTGTTAATGTTTCTAAACCTGTCTGATATTAAAGGAAAAATAAGAGGTCAGAAGCTTCTGTCTGGAAAATGCTCTCTAGAGAACGATTTAATGCTTAGAAAGAAAGGGAAAAGAAGAGGAGGCTGATTAACAGCAAGATTCAGTCACATTGGTGGTAAGAGTTTTGTTGGGAGTACTGAAAGGCCAGATAAGGAAGAAATTGCCATGGAGAAAATAGGAATAACACTTAGTCTTATATACCACTACATAGTGCTTTACAGCTCTCTCAAAGCACATTGCCCCCAATTATCTGGCTCCTCATTTTATCAAACTTGGAAGTGTGGATGGTTGTGTCAAACTTGAGCCGCTTAGAATTGAACTGCTAGCAGTTGGTTGGCAGTCAGCAGAGTTAGCCTATAGTACTGCATTCTAACTATTGCACCACTATGGTTCACATCGAAAATCTATTAATGTGTTTGCTGGAATTGAAGAGGATTTGATTGCAAATCAATCAATCAATCAATCAATCAATCAATCAATCAACCAAGCACCCTATCAGAGGCTTCTCCCTCACTATTATTGCTAAACAGGGCTGACTTGGCTATCCCCTGAATCTGTTTGTAGAAGGAAGCAATTATTTTTGTGCTGTTTTGTCTTCTTATGACATGAAAAAGGTATCGTTATTTCATGAAGCTGCTGCCCAAGGGTATCCAGGTTACTTTCTTCCAACATCCAATACAATATTTGTGTGCTGCTAACTTTATCTTCCCTCCTGTCTTCTTCTCATGGAAGCTACCTGCCCTTTTGCTTGGTTCTTCTAGCACACAGCCTCAGCCACAGTGGCTTTTTAAGTATGCAGGCAGTTGGCAGCTATTGAAAAGTGGCAATTTATCATTTACATCAGGCAAACTATGCTCATTCAGATTAGACTGTGCATTTAAATTGACAAGTACTGATTGTTGAATTAATATTCGTTTTTTTGGTAAGTGGACGATGTATTTGATTGGAATTTGTTCTGCAAAATGAAACCTTTTTTCTTTGTGCTCTTTCATTTGACCTTGTAATATTCTGAAGGCTAATTTTAATGTATCTCTTACATGGGCCATAGTTTTCTATTTCCTAGTTAAGAAAAGTTCTTAAATATGATTTTAGAAAAGATTGAAAAGATTTTTCTACATTAAAAATATTTAATTTTAAATTTACATTATAGCCCTGAATCTGTGCATATTCTTACTGTTTTCCATATGTAAAACATATATTTTTTATCAATTGTAAAAAGTTGTTAGATTATTTTTCAGACTGAATTATGTTGTTTTGCTTGGATGGTGTCTGTTGCTATAAGGACACTGTCAATGACAAATATTACCAAGCAATTTTTTCTTCACATTCATATCCATATTTCTTTGGCTGCTGCTGAGCTTAGCCTATGTTGTCTGATAACATGGTGCTTGCAAAAGCATTTGTATATGTTATTAGGCATAATTAACTGATGTAATCAATCTTAAACTGGACATGTTGGAAATAGTTAAAGATATTATATAGTTATAGAGATTTTTACTATAATATGAATGGTGACAAATTATAATCAATAGCTACAACTGCCTATCAGAAAACATCATTTTAAGTTTATATTAACAAATTCAGTGCAATTATATGATTAGTCCAGTTCAGGCTGCAGTAACCTTCAGTAGTATGGCAGCATTCCCACTGTACAGGTTGGGTCCACCTTAAGGTTATTTGAAAAAAAAATCTGGCAGGTGGTAACTGATGCCTACAGCTACCAACTGTGGCAGGTGGTAACTATAGATATCAAAAGCCTACTGAAATTTCCTTAAACAAAGATACTTTGTGAATAGTAGTCAGGGAAAAGTAGTAGGGGAAAAAATGAGCACATTTATTGCATTTTGTATTGGGACTATCTATTGTTTGTCCGTCCATCCATCCATCCATCCATCCATCCATCCATCCATCCATCCATCCATCCATCCATCCATCCCCAGTGTTCATTAGGTCTTAGTTTGAAATATGAATTGGAAAAAGAATTTGGAAAGGTTGGACACTTTCTCTAGATTAGCAAGAGATCAAATTACGTTATGTGTTTTTGTACAGCATCATCAAAATTATGTTACATTTTCAAAGACATATGAAGATGTTTGTTTATCAAGAATGTTCATAAAAATTGAACTGCTTTAGAGCTGAGGATTGGAGAATAAATTGTTATTAAAATGGTTTTCATATCTATATCCATACTGCTGTAAGTCACAGTACTTTTGTTTAATTTTGTCTCAGCAACATAGCCATTAGATTTACTAAACCATGGTTATATTTTGAGCTCATGCATATTAGTCATGTGGAGAACATAGCAAGTCCCAAATCTGGAATTAAAACCACTTAACCATCTTTCTGTTATATCTTTTTTGTGTGTAATTTGGTGTGTATAATAACTATAATTATTATATTTAAAGTGTTAAAGTTTAGAATTTCTGACACTTCAACAATGAATGCTATATTCTTTAGTCTTCTTTGACTGTTTATGATCAGTATGTATGGTGGTAGGCTCTGCTCATGCTTTTTTCAGATTTCCCCATCATAAGGTTGTACTGAAAAGTTTTGGAACATATGATTTTGAAGAAAATGTAAGAACTGTTATGATACATTTATTCTTCTTTATACTAAAGTGAATTTAGGGAAATAATACTATTTTAGAAATAGAATTAATAGGTTATTAAAAAGATGATGATTGTTTCATGATTATATTATCTGTTAAACAATAGTCTTATTGTTTGTGGTAGCAAACATCACATTTTGGACATAAATCTCCAGACCAACAAGATTCAAGGAGAGCTGAACTTGCATATTTTAATTTATTTATGTGTGACTTATCTGAACAGTTTTTTAAGAAAGTACTTTATTAAAAAAAAATAACAACCAGAAAAATACTCTGAAACTCGTCATCAACTAATTATAAATAAAACAGATTGAACTGTTCTATCACTGAACAGAAGAACTGAAACTTCTTTTTCTTTCCTCTTTGTCAATATAATATTAATGAAAATATTGATGATCATGAATACTTTTACAAATTGTGTATAGATTTGTCCTTTCAGTTGTTCATTGTAAGTAATTTGGCTGTCTTCTATGCAAAAAAAGTCCATGTCTTGATAAATTCCGAATGTGTGGAACAATCTTTGCCAATGTACATAGCCAAAAAACATGTGCGCTTATAAGCACTGATTACTTTATACATATGATGATAATTGTGTAAATTTCAATCCAAAATTTAGGTACCAAACATGTGGGTTAGATTCAAATCACTCTTATGAATGACTTGGCTGAAAATTTTTAGACAGAGCTCAGCTAGTGTGGAATTTTTACTGCAATCAGAATTCAGTTATACACAGTTGACTATTCTTGCAATTGTAAAGATGTAAAACAGTTTAATACTCTCATGTATTTAAACTCAAGGTTTCTGACTTAATGGATAACTTAATTTTTTGGTAATTTTTTTTCTCTGACTGGCCAAAAATCCAGCAAGTTTTTCTCCCCTAGTCCAATATAAAAAGACTGCTTTTTGTGTGTGAGAAAGATTATTTGTCTTAGATATTTTTAATACACAGTGCAGTTATCTTGCACTAACTTGCCTCTATGCTATGGTCATTTATAAAACATTGTTTATATTCATTCTTATTTATTTAACAATCACAATTCCCCAACTCAAAACAACTCTGGACTGCACACAGCTAAAAACTATATAAAATACAATACAATACAATATAAAACTTGAAAGAGATGAAATCCTATAGATTGAAACATTGAAGAATTCCTCGCAGGTCATATGCTATCTATCCCAGTGCCGGACGAAGGATCTTCAAAGCCTGTTTAAAGGACATCAGGGTGGGGGCAACATGGTAACATAAGCTGGTAGCATGTGCTTCAAGAGAACAGGTGCCATCAGAGAGTAGGCATGCAACCTGGTTCCATAAATTCATATTATTTTGGACCTGCAGCATACCTACTCTGAGAGATCTTATTTGATAAGCAGAAACAATGGGAGAAAGGCAGTCCTCAGATAGCTAGGCCTTAAGCCGGAAAGGGATTAATGCAGTGGTGGTATTCAATTTTTTTACTACCAGTTCTGTGGGTGTGGCTTGGTGGGCATGGCTTAGTGTGCATGGCAGGGGAAGGATGCTGTTAAAATCTCCATTCCCTCCCAATCAGCTGGGACTCCGGAGGCAGAGAATAGATGGGGCAGGGCCAGTCAGAGATGATATTTTCCAGTTCCCCGTACTACTCAAAATTTCCACTACCGGTTCTCCAGAACTGGTCAGAACCTGCTGAATACCACCCTTGGATTAATGGATCAAAGCTAGTAATTTGTATTACACCCCAAATTTTTACTGGCTATGAGCATAGATTAGGTAGTAGAAGTGGTACATGGCTGTCCTGCTGGATTAATTGCAGCTTCTGCATGGTCTCTGAGAGCAGCCCATGCCTTTATCACAACCCAACTACAGACAGCAATGTCTCCTGCCCAATGACAAAACATTAGCACAGCAGGAAATAGTAGAAAATAGCAGGGACAATAGAGCTTTAGCTTTTTTTTAAAGATTTATTATAACCTTCAGTCAACAATAATCCTACTAGACCAATCCCTTCAATTCTGTGGCTAACAAAATACCACTCTAAAACCTACCTATTCAAAAATTCCTACTCTCAGCATACAGTAGAACGTTCCAACAGCCTGGCACCTAATCTACTGAAAAGTTGGAAATCAGAGTAGGAAATAACTGGCTGGCAAACCCAAAGAATGATTGATGGAACACTTCCAAAACAATCACAGATCTTGGCTGCTAATTCATAGCAATAGCACTAGCAGTTAGACTTATATACCGCTTCATAGGGCTTTCAGCCCTCTCTAAGTGGTTTACAGAGTTAGCATATTGCCCCCAACAACAATCCGGGTCTTCATTTTACCCACCTTGGAAGGATGGAAAGCTGAGTCAACCCTGAGCCGGTGAGATTTGAACAGTCGAACTGCAGAACTGCAGTCATCTGAAGTAGCCTGCAGTGCTGCATTTCACCACTGCGCCACCTCAGTTCTAATTCAGAAAATATGGGAAATCTGTGTCATAAAGGGTTTAGATGGGTTCAGCTCTTCTAGCCAGATCCGTTTCTGCTGTCCTAGTTCCTCAGGCCAAACTAACATAAACAGTTTTTGTCTCTTCTAAGTTTGATGGGGTGCTCTCTGAAGGTTTCAAGTTAACCATCTTTTTATCAAGGTTCCCCTTTTGCGGGAAGCAGAATGGAAAATCCCATCCCAGAATATTGTCTGATGTGAGAGTCCATCTCTGTAGGACTCTCACATCAGATTGAAAGGTGGCAATCTTCTTCTGGGCATCTTCTTCCAGCACTTTGACTATTGCAATTACCAACCAAAACACAATTTGTTGTCAAAGTCTTCTTGAACGTTTGAAAACATTGTTCAGTTGTCTTGCAACCAGCTAACTGGATAGATAAAAATATTTATTGTAGCCATCAATAAAGCATAGCTCCTCTTGGTCACTATCTAAAGAAAAGAGAACAATAATAATTAAATCTAAGTGCCTAGGTTGTGCACTTACCTTGTATCAGTGGATCAACTTCAGTTTGTCAAATAAATAACAATTTTGAAGAGTGTAATCATGAGTCACTGTATGAAGACATACATGCTAATTATCCAACTGTGATATTAAGGAAATTTCTGCTAGTCAGTTGGGTGTCTATATAAGTACCATATTAAACTGACAGTTCAACTAAATGTGGATCTTATTAGTTGTTGGGCTCAATTTTTTGTGGTGTGGAACTATCTTTGCCAATGTTCTTGGAGTTCACAGCTACTTAAATCCTTCCTTTATCTTCATAATTTATAAATCTATCTCCAAAGTTTATTGGAGAAGTGTACATTCTGCAGTTAACAATACATTTTGTCTGCTTACTGAGCCAGAGAGATTGCTCAAACAGCACTTTAACCATAAATTATAAAAAAACCTCAGGATAAAGCAACTTTAAAGGAAATTCAAATGCTTTATCCAAAAGAAAGCAGAGCTAGAAAGATTTAAATACTCTACACTTTCTTTTTTTTAATAGACTGGCATTTCTTTACCATGATTCTCCCTGCAGTAAGTGTAACTGACTGAGATATTAAGCAGAAACTTTTAAAGTATTTAATAGAATAAAATGCAATACCAATTAATTAATGACATGGCCATATATAACTCTGTAAAAGTAACTGAAAGATATTGTTGACAAGAATTTTCTTATACGGTGTGGCGATTTTGCTCTTAGCTGCCTTTCCTGAATGCAACAACTCTTTTAAAGTACATGGAAGATGTCTTCTGAAGTACCAGTTAGGATCAAGTATGGACCTTTTTCATTAAAATATTTAGTTTTGCCATTCAGATGTGGCTCCTTCTCTACAAAGTTGGGAGAAATTGTTGCCTTATAAACATACAAGAATGACTCCATTATAAAATAATGCTTATTTAATTTACATTTAAACTTTCATTCAATTCAGTTATGCAACCTTTAAAATGTAATTTTGTAATTAATTCAATTTAGTAAAAAGCTATTTTAGAATTGACTAATATAATTTATGCTTGTTGTCATTTGAAAGGGAAAAAATAGGCTGCAGTCTTATGCACATGTATCTAGCAATAAGCTTTATTTAATAGAAGAGCCAAGTAAACATAAGTAGATCAATGCTGTGAAATAACTTATTCTTGAACAAATGATTATTTGACCATCTATCAAATTTTAGTTGTCAGTATCCCTTTTATTAGTTTCCTGTCGGAATCAAATGAACAAATATAACTATAGGCCAGAAAGGTGATAGTAGATACAGTTTCAAGCATTTTCATAAATTTCCACAGTTTTAAAGAAATACCTGTTAGGGTGAGAGTGGCAAAGGCTTAGTCTGGCAAGATTCTTACTATTGGAGTAAGTAAATGAAGAAGGCTAAATCTGAGGCTATTGCACAAGGAATAAAACTTGATTCTTATGGAATAGCCTCCGTAAGAATTAACTCCCCACAAAATATCTCCCCACAAAATAATTTTATTCAATATTTACAATTACAATTACGATAGCAGAGTTGGAAAGGACCTTGGAGGTCTTCTAGTCCAAACCCCTGCATAGGCAGGAAACCCTATATCGTTTCAGACAGATGGCTATCCAACATCTTCTTAAAGACTTCTAGTGTTGGGGCATTCACAACTCCTGGAGGCAAGCTGTTCCACTGATTAATTGTTGTAACTGTCAGGAAATTTCTCCTCAGTTCTAAGTTGCTTCTCTCCTTGACTAGTTTCCACCCATTGTTTCTTGTCCTACCCTCAGGTGCTTTGGAGAATAGTTTGACTCCCTCTTCTTTGTGGCAACCCCTGAGATATTGGAACACTGCTATCATGTCTCCCCTAGTCCTTCCTTTCATTAAACTAGACATACCCAGTTCCTGCAACCGTTCTTCATATGTTTTAGTCTCCAGTCCCATAATCATCTTTGTTCCTCTTTGCACTCTTTCATTTGGCAGATCCTCATGTAGCCCTTTATTGTTATACAACCAAGTTCCAGCCTTAAGTTTTCATTGCTATTATTGATTTTTTTAAAAAAGTTTTTTTTTTATACATCTCATTGCATGACTGGTTTGATTCTTGGGTGTCAATTATTTGTTCAATACAAATAAACGTAACAGTATTATTCCTAATAATTACATTTCATTTTCATTTTTAGTTTTACTAACACATAATGTCTATTATCACCCTTCAATTCTAAAACTTCTCATAGTTCTGCCTTATGTTGTATCATCTTAACATCTATTTTTACTATTTTCCCCTCTTATTTCTACCTTTATTTTAGTCTTTTTTTCCTCATTCCCTTATCATTCTAATATTCAAAGACTTGAGCCTTCCTTTATTCATTATTCAATATTTCAATATGCACTTCTAACATTAATCATGATATTTTAAGCATTTAATGTATATTCATTGTTAATCACATTTTTACATACTTAATATTTTCCCAACCTTCAATCCTTACGATCCTGCTATTAATACTGTGTTCTTTCTTTGTTTACTCTCAAATTACTTAATTGTAGCTTTTCACTATCAATCTCATTTTTATACATATTTAATAATAGCCATATACAAATTATGTTTATCTAATTTAAAAACTATTTTTCAACCTATATAATTCTAATAATAATATACATTACATTACTACATTACTAATAAATATTTAAAATTATTTTTATCTCTTACACCACATACAAAGCAGTTATCCAATTTGTATAGTTCTAATATTCATACACATTATTACAATACTTTCATAAAATGTTTTGCTTTATATTTCTTTTCTTTCCCTTTATCCCATATGTTTCACCCTCATCCAAATGTTTAAACTTCTTTTTGGGGGGGTCGTCTTCCAAACACTTCTTTTAATTCTTTTATTTCACCTACTTTTGAATCAGTATTATAACTATGCCCTCTAGTTTTCTCTCCCTTTGCCCTTTTTCCCCACTGTCTAGTTCTATGGCTACCTTTTCTAATCCCTTTTTCTCCTCTCCAGCTGTTTTCCTGTTTTTTCCATTTCCTTTTCACATCTTTTAGAACATTTTCCTTCTGTTCTAATCCCTTATTCACCATCAATTGTACTAATATCTTCTTGTTGTCTTCTTGTTGATTTCCCAATTCCGCTATCTCCTCCTCTTTTTCTAGTGATTCCATTCTTCCTCATTGTCCTGTTCTTTACTTGTTGTTGTATTATATTTTCCAATTTTTGATCTATACCATCTATACAACCAAATATTTCCTTCATTTCCTTATGTTGTTCTTGTATAAAAATTCTTAATGTCTCCACTTGCTTCCATTTTACAGTCAATCCAATTTAAGAAAATAAACCAGAGGTTTGTCCACACCTCTTCCAATCACTTTAATTTTCTCAACAATATTCAGTGTCACTTGGCTAAAGTTCTTGTTTATTGTATTAGTCTCCAGTAATTTTAAGATAAATGCTTTTAATTCAGCAATGTAAAAGGTCCCAAATTTGCACAACTCTCCTTTTAGCAGCAGATGGTGCTCAAACTTCAACTTGGTATTGCCTCTCTGCGTAATGCTAATAGTCCGATTTCAATTATTTTAAATTATAAATCCAGTAAGAGGGCAATGTTTATAATAATAAAAAGCAAACTCCAGATCGAGATTCCAGTATTTTTTTAAATACCTTTTCAATACCACTTCTTCACTTTGAGAGTTCAATTTTCTTTTCCTTAGTTTTCTTTAAAAAAATTCTCTTCTTAAATATTCTGATTTTTTAAATGTGCTTACTCTGCTGCTAGCCAATAGTTCCAGAATGCTTCCCCCTTGAATTTCTTGGGGTCGCTTTTCAATAAAAAAATATTCTTTTACCCAGTTCACAAGACACTCACTTTCTGTATTCCTGCACAGTCTTAGGTTTCCAGGCTGTCTTTGGCTTCATGCCAGCCATGTTTGCTGCCGCTGCTCCCTGTCATCGGCTGATGGGGCTTTCCTAGTCAGGGAGGGGAGATTCAGCTCCCCTCTACCTGCTAGGTGACCGCCCTTTACTTCACCACTTCGCCAGAGTGGCTATGGACCCTCTGATAAGGAGAGATTGGAGCTGGCTGATCCCTCTGATAAGGAGAGATCGGAGTTCGCAGACCAGGCTTCCGAAGGCGCCAGAAGTCCTGCTATTATTTATTTTGACAGGTTGATAGGATGATTATTTCAAATTCACCAATTCGGTCAATGTATTGAATTGAAAGTCTTTTATAATTTTGATTGATTATGCATCATAAAGCTGATGTAACCCCTTAGTGACCATATAAGTAGATCTGTTCCTTGAGGATCTGTACCTAACCAGGTCTTTCAGACCCTCTAACAGTGCACATATTGCCATTGTAACAGAGTCCATCAACCTTGTTACTAGTCATCCTATAACATCTCTTTCCATCTATCAGTTCCATGGTTAGAGTTTCCTTTAGAGAAGTAGATATTCATATAATGAATCTGAAGTATGATAATTTGATAATTGGCCATTATCGATTTTATTTGTTGTCCGCAGTGTTTTCAGGAGTCTTCTCCAACACTAAAGATAAACATGTTAGTACTCTTCCTATCTTGCTTCTTTGAAGTCCAACTTTCACTTCCATTGAGTATCACAGGAAATATTCAGGCTTGCACAATATTGATATTTGAACTTTTTCAAGACCAAGTGCTAGATCTGTAGTGTTTTCCCCCCACTACTTGTTCCTTTACTGTTGATAGTTGATCCTAAAAAGCAGAAGCTACACGACCTACAATTTCAATATCTTCATTAACAATTCTAAGAATGGAGGTTGTGCCTGTTGTCATTAGTTTTGTCTTCATTATATTTAATTTTATTTCCATTTTTCACAATGCACCTTGACTTTTATTGCCATATCTTGCAGATGCCTTGCATTTTTAGTTATTAGGGCAGAGTCATCAGAATAGAACAAGTTATTGCTTCTTGGCTCCTCTAACAGCTCTCTGAAACTCTTTGTTAAGTACCTTTCTGAGATCGTTGTCTTTCTTGGCTTTGGTTTCTGTTCTTGGCAATTTTTGGTGGTTTCTTTTCACATTAATTTTTAATGACTTATTTAAATCCATTCCACAGTTCCTCTTTTTCTCTATCAATGAGGTTCAGGACTTCAAAATGATTCATATCTTGGGTTACCCTGGTGGGAATATATACACTTGGCATACATTTTTGACATGTTCCGTATTCCTTCCAGGAACACATCCCCACAGTGATATGGCAACAGAACAGGACTTGTGGGGGGCTTTTATAATTTTATAGTAATTGAATACCTCACTGCAGCAGTAAAAATCAAAACCCACTTGAAAAAGACTGAAAATATAAAACATATACTTATGTATTTATGTATATATATTTAACATTAAATAGTTTAATTATTTTGGAATTTCATTGATTTGGTAAAAGGTTATAAGAGCACATTGTGCACTAATGTACCTAATGTTGCCTCTTATATTCTTTTTCTTATAAAAACAGCACAACTAGAATTAAAAATAAAATTCAGAGTCAAGAAAATAACTTTTCTTTTTTCTCTTCTCTCCTTTATATCCTTTATGATCCCTAAAGTAGGCTGTAACTTTAGTAAGTTCATATATATATACATCTCTAGCCTATACAACAGACTATTCAGTAGATCTGAATATCATTAAAGACAATAACATTAGTCTCTCGATAGATTTAAGGATTACACTGCTAACTTTTAACTAATTTTGTTAGAATGATCATATAGAAAAAAAACATGAATTTATATTGAGCTTCCTTTGAACAGGTGCAGGACACAATAAAAACTTGAATTATGTATTTTCCCATACAATGTCTCTGATATACTATTTTATTGACTAACCCGGTAGCAAGCACATTAAATAACTGTGAAAATTGTTGTCTCTTCTTAAAAATTATAGATGGAACTCTTTTTAAATTCATGAACTGAATAATTGGAATCTTATATTCTACTGAACTTGCCCATTATTTCTTGTTATACACTCAGCAAAAATGCAACATCTTTTTAGCCTGCTTAATTCAATAATAATAATAAAAGAATGGTATAAGAATGGTATTAAAGTATATCTATGGAAAAATTACAGAATGTTGATACATATCTGTTCAGAAATAATTTTCGTCAGGTTTATTAGGCTTTACTCCAGAATAAATAGACTTCTATCACTGATGCAAGCAGAGCTTAACTCATCATCTTCTGTAACTCAGAAATTGGAAATTTGAGGGATCTTTTGGTTCAATTTTTGTTCAAGATGAGGTGCTTATAAGCTGAAGAGAGAAATTCTGTTTACATATATACATATTTCTGTTTTAGATCTACTGAACACAGAGAGACTTGTGTCTGAATTAATCTGTACAGGATTATATGAACTTTTTTTTTCAAATTAATTGAATTTCAAATACAATCATAGAATCAATCAAATAAGACAAACACAACCCATCATCACCTCAATTATCAATCACAAACTAAATAAATAAATGAAAAAAACCTCTTTACTGTAAGTATTGAAAAATAACCAACAAAAGATTTTAACTGTTCTAATAAATTAGAAACCCAATAAAGAGATTTATGTTTATTAAAATGACAATATTACTATTCAGTAAATGCAATTTTTTTAAATTAAACCTTTACCAGTTTTTATCTTGTTATTTTCACTTTTTGATTAATGTGATAGTCTTATCCTAAGTAATAACACTGAAAGGTTTCAGTATTTTCAACTTGCTGTCATTGATTAATATCCTTTTGCACTTTCTCCTTTCCCCTTCCCTTTTGATTCTAATGGCCCACAAGCAGCAACATACAGTACATAATTATATAATAGTAAAGTGTCAAATATATCAAAAATAAAAAGGCAATAAACAATATTCTAAATATAAAAATATAGCACAATATTTCATCACACAAGATCTTTTCTCTGATATGAGGGCATTCCAGAGTGGGAAAGCTCTTGCAGGTAATGCCCACTTCTTTCTTATTTATTTATTTATTTATTTATTTGTTTGTTTGTTTGTTTGTTTGTTTGTTCGTTCGTTCGTTCGTTCGCTCGCTCGCTCACTCACTCACTCACTCACTCACTCACTCGGTGAAACCCTGAATTTTTTAAAAAGCTACTAGCCAGCTAGGGAAAGCTGCATAGCAGGAATAAAAATAGTAACTGAAGAGAAAGTTTCTGTTGGGTTTCAATTCCTCTATATAAGACTTTACAAAAGAGAGGATTATAATCATTAGTGTTATCCAATTTGTGTGTGCATGTGTGTGTTTGCGCTTTCCATTTCCTCAGGGCCCTGCAAAAAAATTAGGTGGGACAATGGTTGATGACTTCCTTCTACCGGTCCACGATAGAAAGCGCCCTAACATATTGTGTCATGGTATGGTACACTGGCTTAACAGCTGCGGATAGGAAGAGGTTACAAAGGGTGATGAGCACAGGACAAAAAATCATGGGCTAACCCCACTGGATGAAATTGCCAGGTCCTGCTTTCTCAGCATAGTGAGGAAAATCCTCAAGGATGATTCACACCCTGGACAGCATTTCTTTATTCTCCTACCATCGGCAGGAGATATAGAAGCATAGCCAGCCGAACAAATAGGCTGAAAAATAGCTTTTATCCATGGGCTGTCAGACTTTTAAATGCAACGTAACACCAAAATCAGGCTAATATGATAGACGTGCAGTGCCAGAGTAGCATGTGTGTATACACACACACACACACACACACACACACACTTATATTACACTGGTATAAAATATAATATTTTTGGCAACATTTTCAGAAGTCATTTGTCATTGCCTTCTTCTTAGATAATGACAGGCCCAAAGTCATCCAGCTGTGTTTATTTATTTATTTTGTCCTATTTGGATGCTGCCCAGCTCCAACCAACTTTAAAAAGCTGACAGGTTTTGTACCTAAACCAGGATAAGAACTTACAGCCTTCCAACTTTTTAACCCAATGCCCTTAAACTCAACAGTAAACTATTGCTGTTGTATCATCCTTAGTGTTTTGTACATCAACTCCAAAGTTTGCTAAAACTTCATAAACTGTTCTGGCTACTTGTCAAGAAAACTATTTCAAACACTTTCCCGTTGAAGATGACAGTAAACTAAATCTGTACTACATTAAAGGCCTTCATTTTCCATGGATTAGTTATTGTCATCCCTGGAGGGAAGCAACCCAGCCCATTAATTATTCCTATTTCTTATGTCAGTGAAAGAAAGTAGAACTGCAGGGAAAATCAATTTTTAATACTATCTTCATTCTTATTATTTTAGAAATATGCATGTCTAGAATTCTATTTCATTTTATTTATTTTTATTTCATTTAATTTGTACCATATTGGAAAATATTACTCACTTATAATTTTAACAAATCTTTAGAATATAATCCTGAGTGCAATTCAATGGGATTTACTTTTGAGTACATACTGAAAGGTTTAAACTATACGAGGATTATGAAATTTGCAGGTTGTGAAATTTGCCTGTCAACCTTCCCCAAAACTGGAAATGCTGATTCAAAAATCACTAGATGCAAATCACTAGATCATCCTATTTATGTTGAGTTAATGCCACACTTTAAATCTTTGCAGAGCAAATCATTACATCAATGGCCAAAATTGTGGAAATCATTTGGGAAAAATGTATTTTTGAGGTTTAATGGCTAATAACACCACTTTTTTTGAGTTTCAAGATAATCATAGTTCACTGCTGGAATGGCCTGGGAATAGCCCATACCTTAACCCAATTGAAAATCTATGAAAAAAAGAAAATTGTTAGGCAGAAGACACCCAGCAATAAAACCCAGTTAATAGAAGCAAACATTCAATCTTGGTTTCACATTAAAATAGCTGCAGAACTAAAAGGTTCACTCCATGGGAAGACGTTGTAAGGCCATAATTAATGCTAAAGGTTACCCAACTAAGTATTAACTGACGTGATAATTTTTATATATCTTGTTTTTTCTATGGTGATAATTTTTGTATATCTCATTTTTTCTATGTATTTCACTTTTCTTCTTTATACTGTAACTGCTATTCAAATAGCAAATCCTTCATAAAAGTTATTGTATTGCATTCTTGATTAAATTATATTTCCATTGATATATAATTTTATGGTACTGCTAAAAAACAAAGTGGTGTTATTAGCCAGTTTTAGAAAATACACTTTTCCCAAAAGGTGTCCACAATTTTGGCTACTACTGTATATTGTTTCACATACATAGAATTTGCACACAATTGATTGGTGTGATTTTTTTTTTTTTACTCTGAGGGAGAAGTAAAATGATTTTTTTTTGTAAGTAAGAATGCCTGTGTACTTTTTCAAAAAGTATCACAATTTAAGATTACTAAAAAGATAGTTGATTTCTGTTCCTATTAAAAATTCAGTTGGAATTCTGTGTGATTTTCTGGTGGACTATAGATTTCAGATACAAGTGAAACACTATTAGCCTTTTATGTAAGAGTCAGTTTGAGGCAAGATCAGTAGGAAAAAAAATTAACAAATAATAATAAATTTGTTCCAAGTTGTTTAAAAAATATAATAATTTGTAGTCAATTAGTATATGGCTTTAAAGTAATAGCATACATCATTTATTAGGATATCAACACTGAAAATACAGCATTCAATTAAATGTCTTTTATTACTGTACAAAACATATCATTTAGTGGTAGTATGTAATAAAAACAGATACATTATTTTTTTTAAAAAAGAATAAATGGTATAAATGGAGAAGCTGGTAGATTCTGAATTCCACAGCATTATAAATTTCAAAATGAAATGCATTTAGATTGACTAATAAATTTTATATGTTAGCTCAACTTATTAATTTCTTGAAAATGAAGGCAGATTTGTGCTAATAATATAACCCAGGTTAGGTAATATAGTATGTATATGGTAACTTTTATTTTTATTTTATTTTATTATGTTATATTTTGAAAATGTGTATGTCCTCCATCTAACATGTCTAATATAAAATATCTACATTGAACAGATATGACTATACTTTATCCCAGGTTGACTCTTCAAAGTTAAGAATTGCTGAGTAGAGACTGAGATTCTATAGGATTGCTTATTTGTTATCCCTACAGTTGAAAAGGAAAGAAAGAACAATTCCCAAAAGCTTATTGCTGGACATTCTTTGACTGGATATGTTGGAAATTATAAGTTCTTTCTTCCTGAAAAAAAAATGTTGGTTTTTCTATTCAGAAATCATGGATGGAAATGTATATTATCAATATTGTCAATTATTCCATTTACATTATAAAACATAATAACCATGCAACTGAAATTTAAATTTCAAAAGCCTACCATGAAAATGATCTGTAAGAAAAATCTAAACATTCAAGTGATTGTTTTATAGAAACAAGTTACATGCCCCAGTAATAGACAAAGAATGAGAATGAAAAATATGACACTCAAGATGGTAATGGAACTATATGATGGGTTGTGTAATGATGTTGTTGTTTGTTATTTAAACTTTATATTAATACATACTGAAATTATGAGACTAAATATGTCTGATATTCTAAAGCAAAACTTGAAAAACGAACATGATTATGATTTTTAATGATACCCTGAAGCAAATCTGCCTGGATTCTCATTATGGATGTTTGTAGTCTCCTTATGGTAAGTTGGACGGACAAAATAAATAAATAAAATAAAATGACTTGGGGAAAAAAAGAACACAATCAGAAAAATATGGAACAGCCAGGATCAAAATTCTCAGTATGGAGCTAGAAACAGTCAGCCTGTGATAACTACCCTATTTCTCTTTGCAACTATTTTATTTTTGAGAATACTGAATACAAACTTGAAGTAAGATGAAATGTAATGACAGAGTTAAAGTACAGGTACTTTTGGTACTGGAATGGAATGAAATGTAACTCAGTTCATTTTCTTAGCAATATTTTCAATATTCAGTGCAGGCTCAATTCTCAACAACCAAAGTAGAGGCAATAGATATTTTTAACTAACAATAATCTTTGATCAATGTCAAGACATTGAATCACCCATTCAAGAAATACACATTTGCTGTTGACATTTTAAGAAAATCATACCAATCGGTGAAAGTCATGTAAATATTTAGATCCAGAAATTATTGAAATAGTCTTTGAATTTTGAACAATAGTAGATTCTTCTGTTGCTATAAAAATACTGTTTACTCAGTTTTCACACAAAACAGAGAAATTATTTTGGAATTGAAAATCAGGGAAGCTGGTCCCCCCCCATTTTTTTTTGAATAAATAGGAAGCATAGATGAAGACCAAATGTAGATTTACCCAATATGTTAAGTTTTTTGTACTAACTTGGCTGAAATATCCCTTTTGTATCTAAAATATTATTTATAAATTAAATAGGTGCCATGTTTTCCTGAAAATAAGACACGGTCTTATTTTCTTTGGACCCCCGATATAAGCACTTGGCATTATTTTCGGGGAGGTTTTATTATTTTTGAGGTGCAGAAGGCCCGCTGCCTTCTGCACCTCAAAAATAATAAAACCTCCCCGAAAATAATGCCAAGTGCTTATATCGGGGGTCCAAAGAAAATAAGACCGTGGCATGGTCACCTCATGGCTGCTACTGTGTTGCAATATTTTATGGGAGGGCTTATTTTTAGGGGAGGGCTTATTTTAGCACATGTGCTCAAAAGCCCAATTGTGCTTATTATCTGGGGAGGTCTTATTTTCAGAGAAACAGGGTAATTCAATGTTTTTATTAGATTTTTTAATTGTTTAGAAAAGAAAGCTAGTCTGGAACAAACAAGCTTTAAAGTTTAAAAGTTGATACTATTTTTTTGGCGTATAATAGCAAACACGTTCTTAAGCATCCACAAAATTGTGATATTTATTGACTTAACATATCTGTACCCGCTTGGTTAATAATAAAATCATTCTATTAAAAATAATTTAATATGATGACTAAATATTAATATCTATTCCTTATATCACAAAATTAGAATGAATTTTGCTGGAAATTAAGTTTAATTATAATTAATAAGTATTTCAACTTATCATAGGAACCAAGAATCTGGGACCCTGGTTAGGCAATAGGGTATGAGCAAATTTTGAGGATTAGGAGCCAGGAATCAGTATTGTATTATGTATGTGAGTAGAACCAAGCCCATTAAAACTAGAGAACCATAATCAACAATATATCTGAAGGCAGCTGCAGAATACAGCAAAGAAAATATAACGAGATTTCATAAAGAGGCTTAGGACAGCTTTCACAATTAACCAGTCAACAGGGAAAAATGTAAGAAAAATATACTTTAGACTTTGTAAAAAAAAGGATATTCAATGGGAGCCCAACCCACAAAATTAAAATATAGATGAAAAGAAACCACAGAGCATAGGCAATTGAATGAAGAAGTGAGAAGCTAGTAAGCAAATAATATACTTGGAAGAATATGTGAAAAGGCTAGACTGCCTGATACACAATGAACCTTACCTTAGTTTTTATCAGAATCTACTGATTCAGTAGATTAAATTGTTTAAACTGTTGAAATAAAAACTGTAATAATGCAATTTGGATGATGGAGAACAGATTTATGACCAACACCATAGTCACTGCACATGTGCATTATGGCAGACACTTTGGAACTGGCCCTCCATTTGATTTCCAAGCTAAAACATAGTCCGTAACTCAAAACTCAGAAAGATTGCCTGTCTCTGATTTATTATAAAGGCAGAAATTTCTCCACTCTAGATAGAATTCATAGGTGTGAACATTAACTCCCAGAAATCCTCAGTTAGTATTGACAATATTGAGAATTCTGGAAATTGAAGTGGTGCCATACATTTGAATGATACTAAATTTATGTACAATGAAATAAATTAACAAATGTTCCCTGGTTTCCTTTCTTGTTTGTCATATTTTGTTTGGAATTGTTAATCTTTGTGTTGGAACTGCGTACATTTAATCACTTATTATTTGTAAATCATAATGTGTCCTCTGTAACCTTCTGACTCTTAGCTATAACCTTTATTTGATTTACTAAACAGAAATCCAAACAACAAATTGGGAGCAATTTAAGACCCCCAGTCTGGATTAGCCCAACAATCTGAAATGGAAATGCAGAACTCTTTATTGCTCTGGATTAGTTCCACCATTTTTAATTTTCCACAAAACCAGAAAAGTGTAGCAGTTATCTGTGTATTTAAAAACTATTTAATTTGTTCTTGGATTTGGATGTTATATAAGTCTTGGGTATGGATATACAGTACCTTTAAGCAGTACCTTTTTTTTTTGACCTGGGAATTTTTTTTAAAAAAAAACCCATTTATTTCATTGTTCCCTTTTTTTCCAGGTTTCGTTTGTTTTGCACAAGTCTTGTCTCCCTCCCATTTTTTTTACTTCAAGAGAATTTTTTATTTTAGTTTGAATCTGAATGATCAGTTGTAAGTATTTGGGTTGTAAGTATTTTAACTTACAATGTCAGCATATCGCTCCAAACAATATGGGTCCTCCTTTTACTGACCTTAGAAGGATGGAAAAATGGAAGGCTAAATCAATCTTGAGCTGGTCAGTATTGAACCACAGGCTGTGGGCAAAATTTGCCTGCAGTACTGCATTCTAACCACTGCACCCCAGGGCTCTTCTATGAATAAAGCTGTATCTGAAAACCAGTTGGTGTCGTAATTAAGGTGCCAATTAGAAAGGTACCAAGCCGTGAGTTCTACTCCAGCCTCTGGCAGAAAAGGTCAATGGGGTGACTTTGCGTCAAAGACAAAGAAGGCAGTGGTAAACCACTTCTGCAATGTTGCCAAGAATACTGCATGAACTTGTCCAGGCAGTTGCCAGTTGTCAAGACTGACTTAAAGGCACTCGTGCAGATAAACAAATTCTATTTAATCAAATGGTAAGTTTGCCCTTGATATAATAGGGAAATAGATTTTATTCTGTCTCCCGTGTTTCTTTAAGTGGAAAATACTTTAGTTTCTGGGAAGGAATGGAAAGGTACATGGTGTACTGATTTCTAAGCTCAGAAGGAAAAAAAAGAGAAAACATTTTACCTCCTCCTGCCCACACAACCTTTCATTTTTATTAAAAATTCACTCAACTCTCTGTGCTTTCTCTATGATTTGTATAAATGAGTGACTTTAATTTGACCGCCTGGAATGTGAAGCAAATTCAGAGATCAGTTAAATGTGAAAGATGTTATCATTCCTAAAGTGTATGGGGAGAGGGAATTGACAAAGCATCACAGCGGAGAAGCAGCTGCATATGTTCAAGCACAGCAAACTAAGGTAAGTCGTGGGAATGACACTACTGCTGACATTTAACTGCAGTGTTAAATAAAAATAACTATAGTTATGAAGAGCTATGCAGAATGAAGACAGACATTTATTACTCCCCAAGTAATTATAAGTCAGCTGGCTGATATAATTTAGCTACAGTATCTTTAGTTCAAAGGTTTAAAATATTTTTGCATGAAATTCACTCTTTTCAGATTCTTTTACAAATACTATTTGCCTCTGAACTGTTGATCTTCAAGTATTTACTTATTTATTTATATTTAACCTTGGCCTACTCTTTTGCAAGTAGTATCATAATATCCAGTGTCAATCAAATAAAATGGCCCAAAATTAAAAGCACAAAATTAAAAAAAAATAGAAAAAGGGCAGCAAAAACTCCAAGAAATAAATAACTAGATGGTCACATTTAAATGCCAAAAGCTGTCTTGAACAGCTTTGTTTTTAAAATGTTTCTAAAAATCTAATAAGGTGGGAGATTACTCAAAAATTTATTGGAGAGCATATTAAAAAATGTTTGGTGCTGTAACAGAAAAAAAAAGTCTGTGAGGCTCTATCCCCTTTATCCTTGAAAATGGGAAATTCCTAACAGATTGTCACAAGAAATTTGCAACAGATGGATTGAAAGCAAATGGAGTTAGTAGAATTATTTTAAGAATGCAGATAACTTGTATGTATTCTTTGCATGTTTTTATCACTATTCTTTTCCAATTCTAAAAACCAAGTACTCCAATTTGTCACAGATATTCTTCACCTTAATTTTGATGGGAAATCCCATCAGGAGCCATGGTGGTGCAGTGGTTAGAATGCAGCACTGCAGTCTACTTTTGCTGACTGCCTGCTGACTGCAATTTGGCAGGCCGAATCTCACCAGGCTCAAGGTTGAATCAGCCTTCCATCCCTCTTAAGTTAGTAAATAAAATGAGGATCCAGATTGTTGGGGGCAATATGCTGACTCTTGTTAAACCGCTTAGAGAAGGCTGTAAAGCACTGTGAAACTGTATGTAAGTCTAAGTGCTATTGCTATTATGTACTGTTACAAGATGTTTTGTAGAAACATTATTTTTAGAAATTTAAAAGACACATGATTCGATGGCCCTTTTTCTATAATAAATTGGCGTGCTTTCTTAAGTTATAATGTTACAAACACCAGCTTATTCTGATGAACAATAAAGTTATAATTATTTAGTTATGTTTCTCCCATAAACACAATAAAATTCCAGAATTCAGACTTGTTAATACAAGCTACTCCCTTGAGGCAACAGAAAATGGGACTTGGACTTTCTCAGGTGAAAGCCTTGCTGTACAACAGATTACTTTTGCTTGTATAGTATATACTGAACAGATAGTTTGTGAAAAACAAATGGGATCTAGTTGAAAACCTCAGTCTAGTGAAACCAGGGGTGACATGACAACTGTGTTCTAATATTTGAGGAGCTCCACAAAGAATAGGGGTCAACCTATTTCCAAAGTACCAGATGGCAAGACAAGAAACAATGGATATAAACTTATCAAGGACAGATACAACCTAGAACTTAGGAGAAATGTCTCAGCTATAATATTGATTAAAATGTGCAACAGTTATAACAATGAGAACAATTAATCAGAGGAATAACCTGTTTTCAGAACTTGTGGGTTCTCCATCACTGGCTGCTTTTAAAAAGAGATTGGGCAGTCACTTGTCTGCAATATTATGGGGGTCTCTTCCTTGTGCAGGGGGGTAGACTAGAACAGTGTTTTTCAACCTTTTTTTGTGCAAAGGCACACTTTTTTCATGAAAAAAATCACGAGGCACACCACCATTAGAAAATGTTAAAAAAATTTAACTCTGTGCCTATATTGACTATAGGCAGGTGTTTTTCCCACGGCACACCTTACACTATGTCACGGCACACTAGTGTGCCGCGGCACAGTGGTTGAAAAACACTGGACTAGAAGATCTCCAAGGTCCCTTCCAACTCTGTTTTTCTGATATTTTGTCAACATCTAGCAATTTGAAAATAATATGTTTTGGTAAACATCACAATAATAATTTATAAAATCAAAATAGCTATCTTCTTGGTCAGTGTATTAGAGAACTAGAAAGTAGTGGATGGATTCAGGAAGTGTTAAGAAAGTTTCTAGATTAATTTTGTTCAATGTCTATCTTAAGTTATTGGTGAACAGGGTGATTGAAGCTAGTTTTTTCACACATAACTTAAAAAGACAATGACAAATAAAATTAATAATTTAGAAGACTTTGAAAATATCAGACCATAGGTACAGTACATGAACAGAAGTGATCCATAGTTGTAGTTGTTTATTTTGACTTTCAAAAGACTTTTTCATCAAAGACCCTGAGCAATTTAGCAGTCATGGATTACAGGAAAAAGGTATTTTTATGAATCTGAATATGTCTAAAAAACAGAAAGCACAGCAGAGGAATAAATGGACAATTCTCATAAATGTAAACGTGCTGTACTTTGGAGCATCTTCTTCTGCCAAATTCTGCTTATACAGTGATGGAGCATGGCTCCTAAATGATAGGGGATTGTTTAATTGAATGGATGTTGTTGTGAAAAAAAAATCATATTGCTTTGAGAAGAAAAAGGGGGGGGAACTATTTATTTCAACAGGAAACCATGGTAAATCTTGATCCAGAACACGACATACAACTATCTTTACTTGTTCCCAAATAAAAATAGTCATTTAAACATGTCACATACAGTACATCTTGGTAGTATGTCTGTGTATCTGTGTATGGGACACTTGCAGGGACACTTTTACCTTTATGTGTGGGAGGTAAGGAAAGTAAGAACACCGGGCTTATTTTTACTACCTTGCTGCCTGAGATCTCTCCTGCTCACAGTCTTAAAAGAAAAGGAGAAATTACAAAGATTCTCAGTGGATAATATTGTCCAAATAGAAGTTAATATAAAGAATGACCCAGAATATTTTCCTCTAACATGTGCACATACAAACAGAGTTAGTTTTTCTGTTAGCTTCCACATCACCGCATGCAGTTTTTTGTCCATCCTTCCTGAACTTGAAATCCTACAGAAGTGTTTCTCATGATTGGCAACTTTAAGATGTGTGGACTTCACCTTGCAGAATTCTGGGAGTTGGTTGGGAAATTGTGGGAATTGAATCTTAAGTTTTCCAAGCTTGAGAAATGTTATCCTGGAGACATACTATAGAAGTCTTCAGAAGAAAGAACAAATGTGTCAGCAACAGCTATGTAATTTTATCTTAAAGGGTTTCTTCCTGCTGGGAAGGAAATATATGTTTTATCCTAACACAGAAAAAAAATGTGAACTCCAGTCTGTCAAGCACTGTTTGTTTGGTTGTGAGAAATACAGTTCACCTAGAGATGACATTGCTGGGGAAGACTATTAACAGAACCTCAGTGTTTCGATCCAAACTAGCTATTTTCCCAATTTAGCAATCAGACTTCCTGACCAGTTGGGAACTATCTTCCTCTTCTCTTCCTCTTCCTCTCTGTGGTTGATTAATGAGATTCTGATCAATGTAGCTGTTTCCCTGATCTTCTTATGGCCACTAATAACCAGTTCTCAAAGTAATTTTCCTGTCCAGCTCTACTTCACTATCAGTGTCAAAGATGTAAATTTATATCTATCACAACGAAAAACTCATTAAAAAAAACAATAACAAAAACTAGGGTTTGGGTTTTATCTTTATCCACCTCATGTGGAACAAACTAATGTCTTTTAGCAAAGGGAGTTTAATGAGGAAAAACAAGTTCTGCAGTGTGTTTAAAGGGTGGTGAAATTGAGTCAAAAGGTACTATAGCAAAACATCTACACTTTCTAATGCATTGTTGAAGGGTATGATTTTTATGTGTGGAAGTCCTGCAAATTCAGTTTAATTACATTCCAGAGCAATATTGTTTTACAGGCTTGCATAATATGTAATTTGTAAAATGCAATGTTGCCATGATTTGTGTTTATGTTAATCAATGCCAGACAGGAAAAATAAATGTATGTACGGCAGTGGTGGGATTTAAAGCTGGTCATTAAGGTTCTCCGCCCTAATGACCTGCTGGGTAGGCGGGGCTTGGAGGTCATGTGACTGAGTGGGCAGGGCCAACTCAATGTCACTCACATTGATGGATGCTTCACCTTAGCGGTTCCAAGGGAAAGCAGTTTCTGAAAGCAGGGTAATAAAGATTAGGCTAGAAACAACACCAGAATGTTTCCTTCTGACTTCCTTACAAGGTTAGCTCTGTAAAGTGGAAAAAACAAAAGGAGATTTCTTCCAACAACCGGTTCTCTGAACTGCTTAGAAAGTTAACAACCGGTTCTCCCGGATAGGTGTGAACCGGCTGAATCCCACCACTGTTGTGTGGATACTATCATGAGTGAAGGCGAATATACGTGTCCCAGGATAATGTTGCAGGATCCAATTGGGGTCAGTCACTGGAACCAGAGGTTTTGTCTTCTACCAACACAGAACAGCACATACTCTCTGCTAGAGAGAAGTTCCCTGAAACTGGGCTCCAGCATGAGTCCAAAATCTTGGAAGACAAAACCTCTGGTCCCGGTGACTGACCCAGATTGGATCCTGTAAATATTATGTATGCCTTTATTACATATAAAGAAAATTTATTTCAAACATTATAATACAACTGTAATCACTATGTACTAATAATCTGCTATCAACAGTATCATAAAAATAAAGTAGTGATTATGTATATATAGAATAACTGCTCCATATATTATAATTATGCTTATTCCAGAAAGTAGTTTTTATATAGTACCGTATTGTTTCAAGGTAACAACTACAGGTACACCTTGACTTATGACCGCAATGGACTCCAAAATTTCTGTTGTTAAGTGAAACATTTATTAAGTGAGCTTTGCTCCAATTTCTTTCTTACCATAATTGCTAAATGAATCATTGTATTTGTTACTGTAGGTTAGTAACACGTTTGTTAAGTAAGACTGGTTTCCCCACTGATTTTACTTGTCAGAAGGTCGCAAAAGGTGATCTCATGACCCTGGGACACTGCAACCGTCATAAATATGAACAAGTTGCAAGCATATGAATTTTGATCATGTAATCATGGGGGTGTTGCCATTGGTCATAAATGTGAAAAATGGTCATAAGTCACTTTTTCAGTGCTGTTGTAACTTTGTTTTTGTTTTTTTTCTGTTTTAGTATATTTTATTTTCATTTTCATTTTCATACACTCACATGTATACCCCATACAGTATTAAACAGTAATTGCATCAATTCCTCTTGCCGACAATGCCCCAGAAAATAAAAGCCCAATATACCTCTTCTGTTCTCCATACACCTCTTTCTTCTACCACCCTCCAACTTTCTATCTTCCCTCCATCATCCCCCTCTACCCTACTTCCCCTCGCCCTCTACCACTCCTCTCTCCAGATCCGCTCCCCCCCTTCCCTTTCGCCTTCCCCCCCACCCTCTCTCCCATCCCTCTCTACCCATCTTTCTTCTTTCCTACTCTTCCTCCCCTCGGTGTATTTCCACTATATGTTAATGTATTTGGCTTATCCTATATTTAAAGAGAAAAATTAGAGAAAAACAGTATACAAGTGCTGTTGTAACTTTGAACAGTCACTAAATGAACTCTTGTAAGTCGAGGATTACCTGTACTTGGAGACAAACCATCTTGGCTCATTTGTAAATAATAAAGCTAATAAAAATGATCCAAATGAGACAGGAATGCATTTCTCCAGTTGAGTATAATCTCATTTCTCAGATGTGGAATTTTAATTATACCTCCCTGCTGTAGGTGATTATTTTGCACTTTATCCAAATGTTAATAAATGGGATTTTTAGACCTCATATGTCTGTCCAGAGGCATCGCCAAGAGGTCAAGATTCTCAAATTGGTGAATGCAACATGACAATTGCTTGCCAGGCCTCATCTCTTTTAACATGTGTCACAATCACTACATGAATGTAATAAGGGACAGGGCTTCTATAGTCAGGGTGGCATCTGTTAGTTTGATTTGTTGACATCCTTACCCCTGACCCTATCAGCTCCTAATGCTGTCCTGCAACATGATACCTTGTAGATTACAATGGCAATAATACAAGTAATTGAGAATAGAAAGGGAAAAATGAAGAAAATTAGATCAAGACACTTTTTATATGTGTGCTATGTACAGCCTTATATGCTTTGCCACTTTTTAATCAAGTCCCCAAATCATAACCATTTCACTCAGATTGGTCTGATTTTCTGGGAAGCATCTGGAAGGGTCTGGGAAGTGTCTATGAAGTGTTGTCTATGAAAAATACAAAAGCCAGCTACTTCCTTTTGTGGTTGGGCATCTGGACCCAACCTTTTGACAAATGAATCATACTCTGTTTGTTCCTATTTTGATAACAAATTAAAATATATTATAATGTATGTGTGTGTATGTATGTATGTGTATGTATACATACATACACACACACACATACATATATATATATATGTAATATATCTTACTATTTATAATATAGTATAAAAATAAAGGAAAATGCAATGTGAGCCTTAGAATAGCTCAGGATAGCATTACGTTCTGCTGCAGTTATATTCTAGGATATAAAGTTTTCAACAAATCAAATTTGTCTGTTCCTTCCTTCCTTCCTTCCTTCCTTCCTTCCTTCCTTCCTTCCTTCCTTCCTTCCTTCCTTCCTTCCATCCATCCATCCATCCATCCATCCATCCATCCCTCTCTGCTTTCCATTTCTTGTTTTCTCCTTTCTCTGGAACGCAATAATAAAATAAAATAAAGAAATACTGTATTGCTCCTTAGCTTGCTTGCTTAAGAACCAGGCAGTTTGAAAGAGGGACAGTAAGAAAAATAGCCATTGGTTGCCTGCAGTGGGTCAGTTGTTTGGAAGTGGGCTTCTGTGAGTTCATTGTTGGATATTCCTGTCACTATTCTTAATTTAGTCCATATAAAGAAATCCACTAAGCACAGTACGTCTGGGAGCAGTTTTTTTCCATACTACTGATTTTTGTAAGCCACCCTGGGAGACTTTTTTTAAAAGGGCAGAATAAAGGTCAATCAGTGTGAGCTATCTTGTTTGACATCGCTGTTAAGTCCAGAGGTTAACCCCTGTGTCCAATCACTTGGTCTATTAATTTTTAAACTCAAAGGAGATCTTATAAACCTTTATTTATTGTGAAGTATGTTCATATAGTCTTTGAGTCAAAAATTCTCACATTTGGAGCAAGATATTCATAGCTGGGCCTCATGAGATATTTTCTTTGGTCTGCCCACCAACTGCCCACCAACGTTTCAGAGGTCTTTTCTTTTTGTGGATTGTATAGATCAGTGGTTCCCAAAGTGGTCGGTACCGCCCCCTGGGGGGGTGGGATGACTTAGGAGGGGCGCTAAGAGGCAAGGGGGCAGCAGGGGGGCACTAAGAAGTAAGGGGGGGCAGCAGGGGGATGCCAAGAGTCAAGGGAGGTGGCAGAGGAGTGTTGGAAGTGGTCCCCTCACAGGGCACAATTCTGCTGGGGCTCTGTTGGCCTCCAGTCAGCTGAGCACTTTTGGCAGGGGTGAAATTCAGCCGGTTCTGACCGGTTCTCCTGAATGGTAGGACAAATTATGGGCAGTTCGGAGAACCGGTAAAATGCACCACTGACTGGCTCCGCCTTCACTTCCCGCCCCTCCCACTCACTCCTTTTTGTACCTCGTCTGCCTAGAGGCACAGGTGCTGCAGCTGCTGCTCCCTGGTTCCCTCACTTATCTCAACCACACAGCCCAGCAGATCTCTGCCCGGTGAGTCTTCCTTTGCTTCTATTCTAGCTACCTCCCACACACCTCAGTCAAGGTATCTATTCTTTTCCCAAGCTATTTCCCACCGTCTGGGCTCTGCCTTGCAGAGCTGAGCCTAGCATTCAGTTTAAAATCCAGGGCAGGGGAGGGGGGGGGCAGCAGAGCAGCCAGGAGGAGGGGAAAAAGTTTGTCTTTTTTGCCAAGCTTTAAGACTCCTGCTAAGTGACTTAAAACCAGACATTGGGAAACTGGTATCACTTCATGAAGCCCATCCATCACATTAAGAATTTACTGAACAGTGAAGTAGTTACTAAATTTTACTCAGTTTACTAAGTTACTAGTTACTAAGGTTCTTGATAATTGACTATCAGACTTTGAAAACCTGGTATCACTGGATCATGTTCAACAATTTTGTTGAATTAACATTAACTAAAAAGGTTTTTAAATTGGATTTTGAATAAATGTGCAATTAATTGTTACAGTTTTGAATTTTACTGTTACTATTTCTTTCCGTCATGCAAACCGCCCAGTCACATGAACCCGCCCAGCCACACTCACCAAGCCACGCCCACAGAACCAGTAGTAAAAAAAATTGAATCCCACCACTGGGTGTGGGGCACTGAGGATCAGTTTGTAGCACCAAGGGGGCGGTGGACTGAAAAAGTTTGGGACCCACTGGTGCAGATGGACAGTATGGTAGTGGCTGATGGTCAGGGAGTACAGTATACTTCCTTCTATGCAAGCACTGGTTGAAGCATTTATAAGAGGAAGCTTGAGAGACTTTTTTTAAAATAACCCCATCAGTATAACACAAGAATATATTTTTCTGTTTCTTGCTTTATTGAAGCTTCCTGAAAATTACAGTGAATCTGTAGGAATGACAATATGTACAAGTAACAGAAGGTATCTGCAACTTTGCAAGAACGCAGGCATAATTAATAGAAGAATTAGAACCACAAACCAGTGCAGGAGAAAGAGTAACCTGATAATTTGATTGGAGGCAATTCTCTATATAACACTAGCTTTTATTAAAAAATGATTTTGGATTCCTTTAGTAGGTGTTCAGGATGATGCTAATGATAACAATGACAACAAAAAAAATCCATGTCCCCTCTACCAGACTTTTCTAGTGGAAACAAGGATTAATGTATAAAATCTGAAAAAGGCTGTGTGTTAACAGAGACAATAAAAGTATTATCACTTTGTGAAATGTTGACAGAAGGAGCAATGAGAGAAGCTAAAGAGACTGCTGGTAATTGTTCTGTGCAGGGATTGCTACATTTGACCTTAAAAGAAATGGAATTAAAGGATTTCTGTCCTGTTTATTCATTTTGTAACATTTAAACCAAAGTAAATGAAAAGGGAGAACAAATTAGGTACTCTATGGATCACTTTGCACATTTCAGGTATATTTTGTTAATAATTTAAGTATACATTTAAAAAGGTTGTAAAATAAATACAACTTTATTTACATTGTTGCTATTTTACTCTTAAAATGCAATATATGATATCTTTTGATTTCTTGTTTGATATGATTAATGTTTTACCAGTCTAATATAAAAAAATGTAGGTTTAATTTCTTGTCAGATTATACATCCTATTCCCCCTCCCAGTTTTCTATACAGAGCCGAGGTGGCGCAGTGGTTAAATGCAGCACTGCAGGCTACTTCAGCTGACTGCAGTTCTGCAGTTCGGCTGTTCAAATCTCACTGGCTCAGAGTTGACTCAGCCTTCCATCCTTCCGAGGTGGGTAAAATGAGGACCCGGATTGTTGTTGGGGGCGATATGCTGACTCTGTAAACCGCTTAGAGAGGGCTGAAAGCCCTATGAAGCGGTATATAAGTCGAACTGCTATTGCTATTGCTATTGCTATTGCTATTTCATTGGGAGTTACTTTTAATGAATTCCTCTCTCATTCCTTGCCTTCATCTGCAGTAGCTCTTGATTTGTAAGCATTGCAGGACTGTATCCCAACAATACAACAAATTATTTAAGAATGTGTTAGTTTTCATCTCTGTCCCCAAATTTATTCCTTATCATGTTCAAATTTATCATGTCCAATATTCAGGAAAATGAAAACCTAAATAATCTATAAAGAAATCTTAAAAACAAGATGAATGGACATCCAAATGATAAATGAAATTTAGTAAAAATATCAAAATTTTGTTTTGTGCAGTTGCTAAGACTCAACACAATTTGATGGGAAATAATAAAAATCAATCTATCATAAAATATTTGCTCAAGATTCCAGAATCAACACTCTATTTTCCATTCTATGACACTGAACATAATCCGTCGTCTTGTTTTTTTTTACTGGACAGTGCTTTTTTGGTTAAGACGCTTGGAAATTTGAGATTGCTCAGTAAATGTAGTTATGTTGTTTAGAGTTAATGTATTTGTGTTAATTACTTTAGATAGAATTTTACAACTTAACATCATGGGCAGAGATTCAAAGCACATTAGTCATAATTAAATTGTCCTTTTGATTTTAAGTAATTCTTAGTATAAGTGCTCTCACTGTTGATAGGTCACAACAATTTAGCAGTGAGACATCTGTTTGCAAAGGACTGCAGTGAAACAGTAGTTTCCCAGAAAGGAAGAAGCACATTCCAAAAAGGGGAGTGGGGGCATGAGAAAAGGCAACACAGCCCAGAACTGAATAGGAGAAGACGGGGAGGGTTAGTATGGCCACTCCTTTGAATCTCCCAGGGTATATCTATTAAGGTATTAAAGGCATAGTCTAGCAAGATCCTGACCATTGGAACTGACCAGAACTGAACTTTGGCTGGATTGTTCTATGTTGTTTTAGGGCTGGTTCTGACACTGATTCACATTTAGAAAAAAAAATCCCACTGTAGTAGAGGTGTAGAAGAGCCACTGTTTTTTTCTGCAGAGATTCCTGGGGAAATAGTGAAAATATGGATTTCTACGGAGAAGAGTAAAATGAAGATAAATGTTCCCAGCAGTGGGAAAACAACAATACTATTTTTCCAGAGTTTCTGCTCGAACAGCAGCTGAGGGGGAAGTGAATCAATGCAGCTACGAAGGTACTTGCTAAGATCAATGACATCATAGGGACCTAGGAGACAGCACTGATTCCAGATTGGCACTCTGTATGTGGGAGGAGTCTCATATAGTCAAACCGTTGGTAAAAAATCTAGGCCAGTGTTTCTCAACCTTGGCAACTTGAAGATGTCTGGACTTCAACTCCCAGAATTCTGGGAGTTGAAGTCCGGACATCTTCAAGTTGCCAAGGTTGAGAAACACTGATCTAGGCTTTTCTGAAACTCAAAGAACCAAACAGTTATGTTTATTTATCCTCACGTTGTTTCAAGAACAGTAATTTGTTCATACATACAAGCTTCCATGCCCTTCATACTATTCCCATCTGAGTTAAGAAAAATAGGAAAAATGCAGACAAGGAATAAAAATGTAATTATCTTTACTATTTTTCTTCTTTTTCTGCCCTTTCTATGATGTTTACTCTTATGAGTAAACATTTTCTTATAAGTTAAGAAAAGAAAGCTTATATAAATGCCTTTCTGTCTATTACAAACTATTTATTTTCATCATTTCCATGCACATCTCCATATATTGCATTTTGTTATTTAATCATCTTACTTCTCTCTTTTTAAGTATCTCATAAACTGTCCAACCATGACTTTATTGGTCTTTCTCATACATTAGAGGACATATCTATTATTATAGCAAATATCCTGTAGATTTCCTGCTGAGTGGGAGTACTGGAAATACAGTTGAATTTTGTTGACTGGAAGAATTAAACATTATAGCGAAAACTTATTTATGAAGTATTTAACAACCAAAACTCTGCTTCATTCGTGTTTTGTAAAGCATTTCTGGAAATATTTTAATAATGAGGCTGTTATGTAATATTTCAAGATACAGTTATATGGATTCTTTCTCTTTTGTACTCATTTGATATTAAGAATATCTTTTGGCACTGAGAGACCCCCCAGAAGCATTTATTTTCTGTATGTGAGCATGAGGGAGAATGGAAATATTGTATATAGAGAAATCCTATTAAAAATGAGATTGCTTGAATCCATACAAAAATGAGTTGCCATATTTATTTTGTCAACCATGTTTTAGCCTAAAAAATCCCCTGTAGTTTGACAATCTTACAACTCCATGTAAATGCTAAAAGAAGTACGTATTACAAAATTCAGTTTTATTCCAGGTTACTTGAATAAATTATTTGAAGCTTTCAGAAAAATGATTGGTTTTTGCTATGAAGAAAGGGAAGTGTAATTTATGATCCACTTAATAATGTTAGGGGAAAGAAATCTTTCCATAGCATCAGAAGAAATTGCAGCATATATAATTCAGTTATCTTTATTTGCAATAAAGATACTTAGCTACAAAAGCAAATTAAGGAGTTGTTTTAATGCAAGCCAAGTTTTTTAGAGCTCAAGAGAGCAGTATTAAAGGCTTCTAAAGAAAATTATAATTATATTTACCAAGGGTTAAAGACATGCACCACACTCACTGCATAATAACAGCAGTCTTTTTAAAAAAAAACTTGCACTGACAGTTTGCCTGTTTAAAATAGAAAAATGATTTTTTCTTTGCATGTTATGGAATGAAAAACACTGCAAACATTTCAATATTTACTATTCATTCATTTTTTTAACACTGAAATGATATATAAAATAGTTTCTTTATTATGCATAATGGAGAATTTCTTTCTATTTTAAGATATTTGTGATATTTTATTTTGTATTTCACCCAAACCTTATAGTATCAGAAATAAAATGTTGCAAATTATCACAACCTCAGTTTGTTTGTAGCAATGAAGTCTATCCATTTACTATGTTAAATTCAAATTTAAAATCTTTAGAAAAGAAAACACAATTTGGCAAGATGGAACTAGGATTACTTTAAAATATTTAAGCTTTAGAGCATTTAGAGATCTATAATAAGCTGCCTTCAAGCTGACCTGATCATACAATATTTATGTGACATTAAGATAATAAATCTTGGAACTTTACACAGATGTATCAGCAGCACAAGCCTCAATCATGTAAAAATAAATAAAGGGAAGGCAATGTAAACATGGCTTTATCTCTAGGAAGAGCAAGGGACTGTCAGTTTTTCATTTTTTAGTTCCATATTTGTATATGAATTTATTCCCAAGACTTATCCTTAATGTAGGGAAAACAGATTCACCGAAGATCCTCTACCTTTTTACTTGAGGTGCTAGAGGCACATATCTTCCACTGTGTTTTAGTAGATTGTTTCTCCTACATTTTAGCAGTACTTTGCTGAAGTGTCAATAACCTATATTTCCCAGTTAAAGACCACAGACCACCAATTCTTTTCCTAGAATTGTACACCTTATCAAAGTTTTTCTAATAAGAAATGGTAATACTTATTCAAGTATATTTTTGTGTCATTATTTTTTCATCTTGTGATAGGATACCAATAGATTGTGAGGACATTATTGACAATGCATTTTAGGGACTATGAGAAATTACAATGGAGTCTAGATTACTTGGAGAAAAGGCCTGGTAATTTTAAATGATCTGCTGGAGAGTATAAGGCATTACTCCTATCTTAGGTGTCAGTAATATTCATCAACTTTTAGCTGTATGATAATTTTATGACTATAATGGAAGGGGCGATTTAGGTGATAGAGGTATAATTTTTCATGCCAAGCCTCCCAAGGTAGATTCTGTTTGTTGATTTTATAATGGTTTTTCTTTTTCTTAATGATCTGCTACCTATTTACACAGGAAATTATTAGATGTCATATTTTCCATTGATTCCTTTACTATTAGTTATGTCTGAAAGGTATCACACAGACATATTCTCTAAAATTGTGTTATGTTATAATAATTAATTAATTCAATTATGGAACTTTTACACTAAGGCATGTTTGAACCCCTTATATATGGGCAAGCTGGATAAAATTAACACAAAATAAAGAGTATTATATTTACCAATATAATGCATACATATATATGTTTTTCAAAAGTAATTGAGTACTTTAGATTAATTGTAAGTATTTTAGGTTAAATATTTAATATTCTGAATTCATTTCAATTAAGATTCTTTAGAAGTATTTATTTTCAAGAGAAAAGCAACATTTTAAAGAAAGCAACAATTCTATTATTCAGAATCTTGAAATCCAAAGAGAGAGTGAGACAGAATCAATTGCAAAATCTCCATAGAGAGCCAGTTATTAAACCAGTAGGATCCTACCCCTGGTTTTCCCCAAGGCTGTGGGGAAGGTACAAACCTGTTGAACCTTTATTCTCATTCTGGAATAAGTGATGGCAGCAACCTTGGAAAGAATTGTACTGAGCAGACTCTCCCTGTTCACCTATACAAAGGAACACCTTGGGAAGAGATATCTGGAATGCTACAGGAAAAAATGAAAAAACAAATCTGAGTTATCTCAGCCAATGGGCATATTTGGAATAGTCTGGGTCCTTCTGATGACAAATACGATTGAAAAATATTTCTTGGCCTGCTGTGAAGAATTGGTTATGTTACTAGTTGCATATGATGAAGGGGGGATGACAGAGGCTACATCTTGCAAGATTACTTGGGATGAGTATGACTCTCTTGGTGCTGAGGAAGAGGGCAGAATTCTCTGTAACATCAACTCCCTCATCTTTAACAGAGATCTCTGCCATTCCTTGCTGATGAAAGATTTGAGACAGCTAATAGGGGGCTAGGTATAGGCCATGGGTGTTAAACTTGTGGTGTTATGTTGCTGGCACACTTTTTTCCCTTCGCAGAGCTGGGGTGGGTATGGCTTGCACATGGCACATCCAGTCTGAGGAGCACCAGTTTGGCATCCCTATTATAAGCAATGGTGAAGGATTTTTGGAAGTAGAGTAGTACTGTATGCCTTGAAGGCATACACTATATACTGTATATATGTATACATACTATATACATACATATATACTGTATTTTTTGCTCCATAAGATGCTCTAGGGCGGAAAATAAGAATACAAAAAAAACCCTGCCTCTGTTTCCCAGCCCATGGCTCATCACAGCTATGGTCCCCAGCACATGGCTCGTTAGAGCTCCACTCCGTTGCACCTACTGGCCAGCTGAGTGACATCTGGATCCCAGCCTCTTGTATCCCCGCCAATCAGTGGGCTGGCCGACCAGATCTCAAGGATCAATATCTCAAGGAGATATTGCCAAATATAGCAATTTTAGACAAAAATTGGTGAATATCCCAGCTTTCTTTCTCAGGGTGATAGTTCTTTATTTGCAATAACTATGAAGCTATGAATCATCTGGATCCTTTTATATAGTTTTGTTTCCTCTATGAATATTGAATTGAACACACACACCCAGACACACACACACGCAGACAATATTTGTTAATAGTAGACCAATAAAAATTATAAAAAAAATTGGGCCCTTTTCAGTAAGGATTTAGAACTGAGAATGAAGCTGAATCCATATTCCTATTCTTCTGGATGACCTGCAATGAGCCCAGGACAGAGGAATCTCAACTCCCCTGGCACTGGTTGGTATCTCAGCAATTTTTAATGCCAACAATAATAGTACCTGTATGGTAATGGCTTTAAATAAGGAATGCCAATATGTTAGACTTTCTGCATTCTATTATTGGACCCTATAATAATAAAATAGAGTTCCAGTAGTTTCTGTATTGTCCGTTTCCTAACCTGGCTTCCCTTGAAGGGCTGACAGTATTCTTCTGGATCATTTATATGAGTTGGGAGTTTAGGGGAGGGGCACTCCTCATGCCTAAATGGCCAGCTGCATTTAGCAGTATCGAAGGGTGAAATAGTAGAAGAGTGATGGCCTTAAAGAATCATTCTCTACTGCAAACTTCTGTTGTAAGGTGCCTCAGGAACTGACACATTCTGCCCTTTTCCTTAACATCTATAGGAACCTCAACTCTGGGCTGAACATGAGATGCAGGTTCTGCCTTAATGCTGGGAGGCTATGATGCTCTGGGGAATGAATTGAATTAGACTCCATCCTGTCAAGATGGAATGTCTTTGGGTATAGAAGCCCTCTGATTCCAGAGACCTTCTATTCCTGGATCTGGATGGAGTCACGTTTTATTGTGCAGAGCTAATTCATAATCTGGATTCATAGCTTCTATTTGAAGAAAAAATGGCAGCTGTACAAATCCAAGAAATTTGTTGAATTTGTTCCCCCCCCCTTCTGATTTAGGAGGTCTTGCTCATGGTTACTCATGCTTCCATTATGGATTAGTGTAACATGCTCTTGTACTCTAAAACTGCTGCAATCTTGAACAATTCTACAACAGTGATACTGCCTCAGCTTTGAGAAGTGCCTTGGCTACCAAATGTTTCTGGACACAATTCAAAGTTGGATATTATCTTTAAAACCTTTTATGACTCATGTATCTCCCAGTGGCCTCTGCCTGTCTGTTGGGATCTGAAAGAAGCAGATCTCTCTGGGTGCCAACAGAAAATATTATCTGGAAAGATATCTGTTTGGCTTTCTCAGCCACTGCCATCTGGAACAGCATTACCCAATATAGGATGAGCTCCAACACTCTTAGTTTGTTATAAACTATTAAAAACCTGGCACTTTCCATCAGCTTTTGTTCAATGAAAGGGATTGTTTTAATCTCTGCTGGAGAATGATCTGATATATGA
This sequence comes from Thamnophis sirtalis, assembly GCF_051295495.1. NCBI lineage: Eukaryota > Metazoa > Chordata > Lepidosauria > Squamata > Natricidae > Thamnophis > Thamnophis sirtalis. The sequence goes on along the minus strand of NW_028261383.1, from coordinate 72,214,797 downwards.
GATATCATTGTTTCTCAAATTATATTGTTTTGTTCACCTTGTTATAATGTTTAGTTCTGAATTGAGTTTGTAAGGCATTGAGGGTCAGACATGACTGGAAGGACATATAAACTAAAATAAATTCATCCCTTGCAAAGATGAAACTAATAGTTATACACATTAGACATAATAATTTGTTTGTAGCTTTTCAGCAGAATCACATTGCATCATTCTTGACAATAACAATGTGAAATAGGCTGGACTGAGAGAGTAACTTATTCATAGTTTTTATTTGTGCCTTTGAATCAGTGTTGCTTGGGAGAGAGAGAGAGAGAGAGAGGGAGGGAGGGAGGGAGGGAGGGAGGGAGGGAGGGAGGGAGGGAGAGAGAGAGAGAGAGAGAGAGAGAGAGAGAGAGAGAGAGAGAGAGAGAGAGAGAGAGAGAGAGAGAGAGAGAGGCTCAAAGTTACTCAGCTGCTATTCCTACTTTTCCCTACCATAACCAGAACTTACAGACTTCTGGTGCCTCAACTGCTACATCAAATTGGCTTTCCAAAAGTTAATCATTCATTAAGTTTTCATAGATGAAAATGACTTGAATCCTTAACTACTACAATTTTTTTTAAGTGTGACTACTTATTTACTTGTTTATGCAAGTATGTTGGATGCTTTTTTTCATAGGTAGTCAGTTTATAAATGCAATTTATAAAGTGATAAAGAAAACATTGCTAAATAGTACATAAAGTGAAGTGAAATGTATTCCTGATATAAATTATATTATAATCAAGTTAATTAATTGGTGATTTGCTAAGGAGGAAGATAAGATTGCTTCACAATTGGTCTGAAAAATGTCACAATGCATATTTGCTTAGCTAATGCTTCCTTTTCTCTTGTGTTCACAAAATTTTGTAAAAAAATGCATCTAAAATAGTTGAATTTGCGAAGATGAGAAAAAAACATTTTATTTGCATGTTTTCAGGGAAGAAAGAGAACATTTAGTAGACTGTTGCTTATGTGCACTGTAAGAGAGAGAGAGAGAGAACTTGTCTATCTGTGGGAGATTTTTAACCTTATAAAAAAGGGTATGATAAAAATCTCAGCTCTATTTAGACCTATAGAGAGAAGGAGAATACGTTTATAATGAGGAACAGCAGGCAGCTTTCAATTCCTGTATTCATTATTTCTAAATGCCATAGGAACACAAGAAAAGGTAGCCAAAGTTAGCTACATTTTTTGTTCAATGTGTATTGCAATTCAGAATTAATTGTTCTATACAAACACCTCTTCAGCACATAATCAACAATCTAGTCCACAGTTTCCATACATCATTCATTTTGATTGAGGGAACAGAGAAGCAGAACAAGAGTGGACTGTCCTTTTGGTTAAGCATCCTCCTTCCAATAGCAGATACCGCCAGCTTCCATTTTCCTTTCTGAGGCCAAGGACAATATGATGCTCATCTCAGAGAACAAGCTAGCAGGCATCTTAGCAGGCATCAAATTTCTGACACTTTATGATTACCCGTTCCTCATTCTGCCTGGGGATGGCTTGCTGCATCAATGCCCATCCCTTGACTTTCTGCGCCAAAGTTCAGCATGCAAACAGAACAAGGCTTGTGTGAGGTTTACTGAAGTACATGACTAGAGCTCTGACAGATGCCTTTTCATTTAAAAACACAATACACATTTTTGCTCATGACTGCTTGAAGTAGGTAGAAGTAACATTTGAAAACAATATAAAACAATATAAAATAATGTTTTGGCAGTACATATAAACCTTAATTCTTTTTTATGAGATCTAAACCAGAGTTTCCAAGGCCAGCAGTCTTTGACTAGTGTGAGTCAAAGGAGATTATATTTACTTCTTTCCTTTCATGCACATGCAGAGTGAATTGCCAGATGAATTTTACCTTAATATCAGTCCTAAATTAACATTTCCTTTCATATCTGAGGGCAGAGAGCCAGATTAGGGGATGCAGGACAGGACAGATGGCAAATGCAATTTCTTTCCTCTAGCAGAGGGGAAAGGCCAAGGAGGCTCTGGAGGAACAGCATCATTAGAACCTCCTCATTTGTCGCCTGAGTATCAGCAATTGTAGTTAGAAATTTACGTAAAAAAAAAACAACACCTGCTTTTAAGAGCCCAGTTTTAGTTTTCATTTGATTATTAGCAAAAACACTTGTCAGATTGTCATCTGATACATTTTAGTATTAAAGGATTTGTTTACTGGGATTTTTTTGATGGCTCACAATAGCTAAAGCCCAAAAGCCTTTAAATAAATATTCATCAGTTCCATTGCCATGTTGTATATTTGATTCACTTGATACAAATGGTACAATATTGCAGCAAATTGGGGACATATTTCTTTATAAAGCATTAGAGACAGATTTACTCCATTACAATTGGGATTAACTATTTTGGTAAAAATGGTTTATATCATTCTGTCCAGCAGTGGGTTGCACATTTCATTACCACCGGTTCGCCTTGCATGCGCCCTCTCGCCTCATGTACACATGTGTGTGAAGTGGGCACGTAGCACCTTCTGCGCATGTGCCTGGGGTCAAAAACATGCCTAAATAGGACACAATAGAGCCGTGGTGGGTGGCGGGTGGGCAGGACCACATGTGATTTCTGCTACTGGTTCGGGCGAACCGGTCGGAAACAGCTGAATACCACCTGATTCTGTTTGATAAATGTACATTTATTCCTCATATGTATAAGTGTCGGGGGACATATGATGTGAATTCTAGTCAGAGATAAAAGTAGTCAGATTCCTACATAGGTACTACTTAAATGTCAAGACTTGACATGGAGTTTTGCTTATAACAAGATGCTGGCTTGTGTCAAAAATACATTTTATTTTATGAGGTAATTTAGTATTTATACTGTTGGATGATATGACCTAACGGCTTTTCAGGTCATGTTATTTATTTGGAAATGCAGAGTCTTTCCTGGATGCTAGAAAGATCAATACAGATTTAAATCAAGCAGTTTAAATCAGAAGTGTGCAAGCAGCGTTTTATATGCTGTAATCTTTAAAATTTCAGTTTTCCCAGTGTGAAAAAAAAGAACTGTCCCTTTGAAATGTGCTGTTTTTCATATTAGGATCTCAGCACAAAAGGTCCTAATACATGCTTATGTGGGTGTAAAATAGAGGGCTTAACTTAGCTATTTTGTGACATGATGGAAGGGTGTCTCCAGTGGGGATCATTGAGTTCAAAATGGTGGCAAAGACAGGAAATATCTGTTTGTGTGCATACAATGTTGGCAACGCAAATTAAAAGGGGGTGGTGATCAGATTGCATACTATTTTGAAGCCAGTGGCTGTTGCTTAGATCATCCCTCCATGATTCTTGAAGACTGATGTTTAATATTGGTGGCTCAGCAATACTAAAATATGAAATAGTTATAATTAACTTATGTTTTAACAGTATAAAGCATAGGAACAGTATAAAGCATTGGGGGCAGGAAAAAAGAGTCATCATCAGATTTGGAAAGACAGTGGTCTTTACAACCTTGGATCAATGCTATGTTTTCTGTTTATGAACTGCCTTTCTACTGAGGTAATGGAAAGACAAATCAATATTATTTAGTGTAATCAGGTTTTAATGATATGTTTGAAATTGGACAGAATGATTTTCTTTATGAATAATATATATTTCTGTTGTTGCATTTTTTATGTTTGTTTCTGTATTTTTTCTTCTTTATTTCTCCCCCTTTGTGTGTGTATCTGTGCATCTGTATGTCTATATGTATGTGTATTAAAAGCAGAGGAAATATTTAAGAGCAGAATGTTCAAGTAGCATATAGCACAACTTCCACTGAAGAAATTTCAATTTCAAGTATTTTTTTAGTAATCTGAATATTTTTATTTAACAATTTTTACTTTTTAAGGACAGTAATTATCCAAGAAGTATGTATGTATGTATGCATGTGTATGTATGTTTGTATGTGTGTGTGCAGTGGTGTCCATAAAAACTTAATTTCCCCAGTACTGTATACTTATGGTTTGGTAAGTATATGCTATGTCACTCTACTCATACTTTAGTACTTGTACCATTTTGGTCTCATGGAATGTTTCCAATATAATCCATGTTTGACTTAAGTAATACATACTTCTAGAAAAAAAAGAGTGTGCTGGTGGGCTTATTAAAAAAAAAGCTTCTTAGCAGAAAAGGAGGTAATTTGGGGTGTTACTGGGTGTCAGACTGGGACGTCTTCCTCTAAGTAAATGTTATAAGCAATATACTAATAACACAGATATGTGGTAATCTTAATCACATAAAATGTTATTCAGGAAAAATAGGGATAATGCAGGGAAAGTCCTGAGAGTAGTGGCCAGTCAAAATAGTGCTCATTGGGGAGGGGGAAATATAAATGAAAAAGACAGATAGAAAACAGGACTGCAGAAGTTGAGCCTAGAAAAACAGGAAAAAAATGCCTAGAAGTTGCGTTCTTGTTGGGTGATGTGGGTTAGTACAAGTCTGTCAAATCTGTACATTGACAATGCAGTTAAACTGTGGATCTTTTGAAATGGTTTCTCCATATTTTTTCCTCAACTTATCCTCAAGCAGCAGGAAGGCCCTAAAATATGCAGAATTTTACTGCTACTCTTCCCTGGCCATAGACCATAAGTTCTAGGGTAGGCCATGAATGCTTTGGGACATGAAAACCTGCTACCTTTCTCTCGTGTTTCTTAATTTACAATGAGAACATTCAGTCTCTGCTCCTTGTCTCTCCCCTTTACTCCTCCCTACTCACATATAGTGTACATACACGCATATAAACAGAACAAAGGCATTCCAGTATTGAAAGGAAAAAGTTACAAATAGCAAAGACTCCTTATCCTCACCACTTCCCACATTTCTCTTTTAGAATACAATTGCTGCCTTTTAAATCATCTGTACACTTATGGCCATATTTCCACATACAACTTAATGCTGTGTCCTGTGTTAGGCAACCTGCCCCTTCCACAAGGCAGCTTTATCTATGTGTTGTGTTTCTCAGCTCCAGTGGAGAAGAAACAGCACTCTGTTTTCTCCCCACCTCACCAGAGAGCTGTCATAGCAACAAGACTCTTAGAAGCCTAATCTTCTACTGAAGCCCAAACAATATCAGGAGAGTTGGCAGGGTTTGGTCAAAATAGTCAGAATGGTAGTCACGATGGAGCAATCAAAACTTTGCCAATTTAGCACATTAAAAATAGGCACAATTTCAATTGCACTTTTGTTGTGCTACCTTGATTTTATTTTAACCATACCTTGAAGATACCCATCAGTGTTATCATCAGATGCATTATGTCTAAGTAAGGAAGCAGCCAGAAAAAAGCTGGCAGTGGGCAGGTGACCTTAGCAGAGCTCACTAGAACAATTCAGTTCTCCTAGCCTCAATCCAGTCATGCAACATTTACACATGTCAAATGCTACTCCTGCTTCTCTTTACTTCTAAACATGTACACATTGGATTGCCTATCTGTGTATGAAGTAGAAGAGTAGCATATAGGTGCATGTTTTCTAATCTGAACAGTTTATTTAGATTATAGCCCAGATTATATCATGGTTAATATATTTGCAGTTAAATTCAGATTTCCATATATGCAGATGAATATAAACACACATGCAAGTCATAATATAACAGGTGGCGAGGTGGCACAGTGGGTAGAGTGCAGTACTGCAGGCCACTTCAGCTGACTGCTATCTGCAGTTCAGCGGTTCAAATCTCATCGGCTCAGGATTGACACAGCCTTCCATCCTTCCGAGGTGGGTAAAATGAGGACCCAGATTGTGGGGGCGATATGCTGACTCTGTAAACCGCTTAGAGAGGGCTGAAAGCCCTATGAAGCGGTATATAAGTCTAACTGCTATTGCTATTGCTATTGCTATTGCATAATATATAAATTACATTAAGATATGTAAAAGATTAAGATGGGAACTTTCAAAGGCAGGTTTCTGGTCATGCAGAGAAATGAACAATTTGGTTGTATTTAAGCTGGGACATTTTATGCAGACACTGTACAAAATAACCAGGTTTTTCTAATTGGTTCTCTAATTGGTTTTGATTCCTTTAATTTCCAGCCAACTTTTATCAAAGATTATTAAAGACACCAGGAAAGAAAGATGCAATGCAAACATGGATGGGAGTCTGCTGCAGAAAAGCCTGTTCATAATTATTGTTCAATGACTGCAATATCTGTATTTTGTCTTAGAAGTGGAATGAATGAAAAACAATCCCGCATTCTTGCTAATGAAGCAGTTCCGTAACATTGAAAGCATATGGTATTTATATATCAACATCTTGCTTGAGTGCAATTTTATAGCTGAAAGTAGTGAGGTGCCAACTATTGTACCAGCTGTAATACAGTTTCAGGGGGAAAAAAGACCAAACACTGTCCTTTTAATGCTTGTGTTTAGGATTTTATAGGGTTCCTATTTGGTTTCCAATGATGTCTAAGCAAATATTAATAATAATATTGCATTCTTAATATTTGTGAAGATGGTATTCCTTGTGATATTCTGTGGAAGCAAAACTAGGAAATGAAGATGAAGCAAGATGGGAAGAGGCATTGTCATTTTGAATTTTGATGTTGGAAAAGACTCCTGAGAATATGGCAGCCAAGAGGAAAAAACGATAGTCAAACAAATTAATCCACTTGAGGCTCAAATGAACAGGCTCAAATTATCCGAGGAGCCGAGATGGCGCAGTGGTTAGGGTGCAGTACTGCAGGCCACTTTAGCTGACTGTGATCTGCAGTTCAGCGGTTCAAATCTCACCGGCTCAAGGTCGACTCAACCTTCCATCCTTCCGAGGTGGGTGAAATGAGGACCCAGACTGTGGGGGCAAGTTGCTGACTCAATTTGCTAAAAAAATTGTAAACTGCTTAGAGAGGGCTGAAAGCCCTATGAAGTGGTATATAAGTCTAATAAAGAAATGAATGAATGAATGAATGAATGAATGAATGAATGAATGAATGAATGAATAAATAAATCCTACTTTGGACACATTATTCAAATCTTTCTGGAAAAGGCTTTAATGCTGGGAAAGGAAAAAGAAAAGGATGACCAGCAGCAATGTGGATGGATCAGTTATACTGGTGATGGGTTCCCCCTTTGGAAACCTTTAAGAAGCAGCTTGGGAATGTTTCCTTCTGAAGACATTTCATTTATGTGGTTGCTAAGAATAAATACCAACTTGATGGCATATAATGAGTATTTGTGACAATTAAATGATGATTCATGTAAAGGTTACAATTTAATGTTTTCATAAAAATGATTCCTATGTGATAATAACTACATGAACAGACAATAATCCTTTATTTTTCACCAATAGGAAAAAAGCTTTATATTTAACATTATAATAAATAATGGCAGGATAATAGCTTTGATATCAATGGATATGCTGTAAATTTAAAGCAATGCTAACAAAAGAAAAAAAATTAAGCGTTCTGTCTTCTATATGTTGCCAACTACATTTCATACTCTAAGTCAATAGGATTCATTTATCCTTAAGTCAATAGAAAAAAAGCTTTTTATAATACTCATACAGTTTTGTGACTTTAGAATCTGTGTTCTGAAGCTATGGTTTTGTTGAGTTATAAAAATTGATGTTAGAATGTGGATTATGAAAAATGTCATTAACATTATTTCATTTATCTTTCCCATATCCTTTTAAACATGTCTTTGTAATTGATTCTTACATTGATCTGAACTTTTGGTAGCATTAATTAATTTTAAAAATGAGTTTCAGTCATAGTTTACATTATGGAAAAACATCTTGCCTTTAGAAGTTGTAGGTGCTTCATCACTGGAGGTTTTAAAGAAAAGTCTGGACAGCCAGCTATCTGAAATGGTATAGGGTTTTCTGCTTGACTGGTTGAAGTAGAAGACCTCCAAAGTCCTTTCCAGCTCTATTCGGATTGATTAATCTATAATTTACTTTAACATATAGCACTAGCAATAGCACTTAGACTTATATATACCACTTAACAGTGCTTTACAGCCCTCTCTAAGTGGTTAACAAAGCCAGCATATTGTCCCCCACCATCTGGGTCCTCATTTTACCGATCTCAGAAAGAAGGAATTACTGAGTCAACCTTGAGTCACTCATAATCAAATTCCTGGAGTGAGCAGTGAGTTAGCCTGCAGTACTGCATTCTAACCACTGTGCCACCACGGCATATAATAAAGATAAGTGTTAATCAGAATGGTTATGTGAAAAACATAGCCTTTTCACATTACTGAGCATTTGTCAGTAATTCATTGTTATAAATAGATTTCAAATGTTCAATACAAAGTTAATTAATAACCTAATTATATGTGCATTTATAAATATGCCATAAAAGTATTTTACTGTGTTATCAAGGCCAAAGCTCTCTTATATTAATCTTGCATTATTCTATGTAGAAGTGAAATATTTCAGAAAAAGCAGAGGCAAATTCCAAACAGGTCTACATGCTTTTAAAATCATGATTACATTTTTGGAAATAATCTGCTTATATGATTCTCTTTTCAACTTCTGTTAATTCAAAATAAAAATGCTTAAAATTAATCCTACATTATACAGAAATTCTGTAACTATGATTTTCATACACTGATTGTTGATTTCTAAATGCTCTCTTTCCTTCATTTTTAGGTCATTAAACAAGCTTTCCAGAACAAATTATTTTAAGTTAGTTTGTTTTAGTTTATTTTAACTATGTTTTATTGGGTATAACATAGTGTCTAGACATATGCACAAAGCAAAATCATAAAACATTTTTACTACCACAGTTTACACTCATACTAAACCAATATCAAACAAATCCCATTGGTTTACTAAGCTATGTGAATCAGACTGTTCTGGCTAATGCGATTTTGATAGATGTCTGTAGCCTAGCTATGAGTCATCCTGTATGTTTTCTGATAAAGACAGAGAGTTCTCAGCACCACCAATGGTACCCTTAAATGAAAATTGATGTAAATTCTCCACACAAATTTAATGTTTTGGTTTGCCTCTCAAGAAGTTAAGCAAAATGCATTTTCTCAGCAATTTTTCACAGCTTTTTTTTGGTGAAGGTAACACTGAATTCTCTTGGTGACAAATTTGAACTATAAAATATGATCAGACAATAGTGTTTGGTCCGTATTGGACAAAAAGAAGTGGGACAAAGCAAAATGTGGCAAATTACTGTTTGAATGCAAGTCACTCCAATTAGGCCTTCTTCTATTCTCATTACCCTTTCTTTCTGCTTTTTCTTAATTTCCAACCAGCCAGGTAATAGTCCATGTTGGCTGAATGTATTTAGGTTATTAGTTTGAGTTTTCTTTCTTTTTTAAAAAAACTTCTGCCAACCTTGTTGCAACTATTGCTGTGTTTTAATTTGTCTGTCTTTTGTTTTCCTGTTTGTATCCCCCCTTCCCCTTTGGTTGTTAGCCTCCCTGAGTCTCTCGGGAATAGGGCGGCATACAAATTGAATAAACATCAAAAATCAACATCAAACATCAAACATCAACCTGTTTCCTCCTCCTCCTCCATCCCCTTCCTCCACCCACGTTGAAACCTACTTGTATGGTATTGGTTTGCCTTCATTTAATACAATACAATAGCAGAGTTGGAAGGGACCTTGGAGGTCTTCTAGTCCAACCACCTGCCTAGGCAGGAAACCCTATACTGTTTCAAACAAATGGCTGAAACGGTATAGGGTGACATTAATTCATAATGTAAGAATAAAGGAGAAGATGGTAATAGGATAACCCTGCTTGAACAGGGGTTGGACCAAAAGACCTCTAAGGTCCCTTCCAACTCTCTCATTCTATTATTCTGTTATTCTTGGTAAGACAAGCTTGCATTACATTTTTCAGTTTTCTAATTGCCACAGTAGACAAGTTTTTAAAGATTGATGTTTGTGGTGGATTTATCAACATCTAATCAAGTGGAATGTATTTCTAAAAATGGCTGTCAAAATAATATTAGTTGCATTTATTTTCCAGTGAAATCAATGGAGCTGAAGTTATATTTGCTCAGTCAGTTGATAACTAAGATTCTATGTAAACCTAGTAAAATCAAGTTGAGAAATCAATCAAGGTTTTATCAACACTATTGATATCAATGGGTCCCAAAATCTAGTTGTCTTTGTCTTTTTCCAATCTAAAGAAAATATTGATAATAGTAATAGCCATACTGTGTTTATAAGTATTGAGGAATTGTTACATTTTTAAATTTCCCTTGCCAATAAAATAAAGAGCACTTAGCAAAACAATATAGACTTATATATCACTTCACAGTGCTTTGCATCCATCTCTAAATAGTTTACAGGATCTGAGTCCTCATTTACTGGCCTCGGAAGGATGGAAGGCTGAATCAACCTTGAGCCGGTCAGAATCAAACTCTTGGAGTGAGCAGGGAGTTAGCCTGCAGTACTGCATTCTAACCACTGTGCTACCAGGGCTCATAAAACTAACATGACTAGATTTTAGGGAGATTCCTGTTAGACCTTTGGAAATTATTGTTGGAATTTTGTGCTCATTTTTAGAGATTAGTTATTTACCATAAAACAAATTAGAGAGTCATTTTAATGTAGAGATTATGACACTGGGCTAGAAACCAGGACTGTGGTTTCTAGTTCTGTCTCAGGCATGAATGGCTCCAAATCAGTCACTCCTTCTCACCCCTAGGAAGAAGGCATGGGCAAACTACTTTTGGGGGGGGGGAACCTTACCAAGAAAACTGCAAGGACTAGTCTAGATCAGTGGTCCCCAACCTTTGGCGGACTGGTGGAGGAGGAGAGGGGAACTTGGCTGTGTGAGTGGTGGGCCAGCACACATGCATGTGCACACAGCTCGACTTGCGCAAGTTGAACTGTGCACCAGCCCCCCCACTCATGCGGCCCAGTCATGAATAAGCCATGGGCCAGTAGTTGGGGACCCCCAATCTAGATAGTTGCCAGGAGTCAACAGTAGCTCAAAGGCAGTGACACAAACATTGTAATATGTTAGTAAAAACAATATAAGAATGAAATAAAACTGTAACAAAATATCCTGAGGTAGTGGGGTAGCTAGGCCATTAAACACTTCTTCCATTGTGGTAAGATCCCAGCTGTTGAATTCTCAGAAAGTGCAGAATGACTCCAGGAGGTGTTCAGCTCCTCTGCATTCCTGTGACAGGGCAAGTTATGGAATGATTGAATAACTATAAAATTCAGGAATGTGTGGACTGGTCCAGGAATAGTTTGTCTGCCATGACTTTGCTAGATTAAAGAGTGATCTTAGCAGGCAACTCAGAAATGATGGAGAAAGAACTTTAGCCAAAGGCACAAAGTCTTATACAAGACAGAGTGAGATAGCTGGCCTAGCCTGAAAGTCTAGATTAGGCCCACATATTGGACTGTTTAGCTGCTAACAGGAAAGGAAATGGTTATTCCAATCATTTCTTTCACTCTGTGAAGACAGATATTCTGACATTAAGAAAAGAACTGTCTTCCTCTAATCCTCATGGCTGAGAGCACAATAAACATCACCGCTTGGTTATTTTATTTATTGGATTTACTAGGCTTAGAAACTGTTGCAGTTATACAAATACACACATACATAGAGATTAGGTTTCAAAGGATTAAATTCAAGTTCAAAGCAAGTACAGGCAAATAGGAGACAATACATGTGTGCAGTCACTCACACATTACAACAACATGCCTGAAAATAAATCCAAAGCAGTGATCATACAAAGTAGTTGGTGGAGTTTTGCCAGGTCACAGTGCATGGGTCTATTTAATTGTGTGTAGGTCCTCAGCTGACCTATGTTCAGAATGACAGGGTATCAGGAGACAAGAAGTTCAAGTCTTCAGGTGTGCACGGTGTAGAGTAGATAATTGTTCCCAGTGGACTCTAGCTCGATGGAGTTGATATTAGAAGAGTATTTCGATGGGAGCCAATCAAGATGTGGCAGGCCCTGCCAAGTGAGAAGGTGCAATGGCAGGGTGCCTTTGCTCTGTTTAGGACTGGGCAATTTCTTGGGATCAAATTCCGTATCATTTAACTCAATGTGCAGGTGCTCTGGATGATTGTTTGCAGAGTCAACTTTGGGTGCTTCATTGTCCCCCCCCCCTAATGCTGAGCTTCCAAAACAAGCTCCTTAGTATCAGGCTTCTCTGGGTATAAGTTGGCCATGACAATGTCTGACTCTAAGACCTCCAGAGTAGTAATAATAGTAATATGGTTAACAGCTAAACAGAATATAAACAAAACAATAACAATATGTCAAAATAATAATTAACTTCCCAAGCACCGAGAAACAATTATAATACAATCATGAACCAGGAAGGCTAATAAGATCCACCACAATTCCTGAAGGGAATTGAGCCAAGGTGGCGCAGTGGTTAAATGCAGCACTGCAGGCTATTTCAGCTGACTGCAGTTCAGCAGTTCAGCGGTTCAAATCTCACCGGCTCAGGGTTGACTCAGCCTTCCATCCTTCCGAGGTGGGTAAAATGAGGACCTGGATTGTTGGGGGCGATATGCTGACTCTGTAAACCGCTTAGAGAGGGCTGAAAGCCCTATGAAGCGGTATATAAGTCTAACTGCTATTGCTATTGCTATTGTCCTGCTGAACATCCAGGTCTCAGGGGCTTCACTAGAAGATGTGGGGCCTGTCTAATAGCAGAAAGTACACTGTTCCAGACAAGAAACTTGTTTAGATTAGATAATTAATTGGGCACCCCTACTCATGGACTGGTGTAAATGGAACTAATATGAATAACTGTGAAAAAATGTTATCTATGCCATATTAGTATGCTGTTGCTATGATTATAGCTTATGAGACTTGGAGTATTCGATTCAGACTGCTTTGTATTGACTGAAAGAATTCTTCTGGGGAAGACAAAATCAGGCAAGATGGACATAGCAGAGAGGGTTGTCTGAGAGGTGACTCAGAGATCTGATTATAATGAACTGAAATTTCAGAGTGAATAATATAAAGAATCAGCTAGATTCACAATCTGCAGGACAATGGACAGCTCCCAAACTAAAAAACTAGTGGCACAAAATTAAAATTTCTCCAGCTATAAATAGCTGTACAACAAAACAACAAAAATTTAAAAAGATAAATTATAACCAAAAAAAGCCTCTCAATTTTGAATTATGAATATTCATTGTGGCCCTTGAGACAGACTGGAAGGATAAGAGAATTGATTTCTCCTTCTCCAGGAGAATAATGGGAACAAATCGGCAATAATGCTGGCAAACTAGCCACTTCTCTGTCATTTCCCTTCTCAGCAGTAGGAGGAGAAATTGTGTTGTAAATGAAGCCGTACCCAACCAGACCTTCCCACGCACAAGACCACCATGGTAGTCTGGGCTTTTAAAAAACAAATATAGATTGAGGCTAGCTGTTTCTTAGGATGGATATATTTTCCATTCTTAAATTACTTGAAGGGACTTGAAATGGTTGATATACTTGTCACAGACTTGTTATGAATCAATGAAATGAAATGGGCAGCTAACAAATATCTCTATGTGTGTTTTTCTGTAACGCAAAGCTTGTCAATGAAACAAATTGGGTGAAATCTTAGATGTTCTTATGTAAGAATTGCAGCAAACAAGATACACGTTCAAATAAGAGTTTGTTATTATTACTCTGTCATGATGGTTATGACAATGAGTAGATATTTTCCCTGTAAACTAAGTGAGCGGAGATGGAGGTTGGATCTACGATGGAACTTTCACAACACTATTATGACAAATTTGATCGTCTTTTGAAAATAAAATTAGTTGCATTACTCTGACCTGGATATTGTAGGAGGAGAGCTGTGTTAGTCTATGGTGATTAAAAAAGTTTGACCTAGATAGAACAAGCCAGGCAATATCTGGATGTTCCCAAGTAATTTTTAACAGTAGTCATTCCTTCCTTCCAATGATACTGATAGATTCAAGTCATCAGGTTATTATTAAAGCTCAAAAGTGCCTGTCATGCTTGTTATTTTTTTGAAAATGTAAAATTTAAATTTACTTTTGCAAAAACAAATTTCACATATCCATCGTTTTCCAGATAGTCTCCCCAAATTTTGTAAATATTTTGCCAAGAATGTTTATTGCAACTTAACTTGTTTTATTATGGAGCATGTAGGATGGAGGCATTTTTGCCCTGTGAAACATTGTAAAATGATAAAAGCTATATTTAGAAACTAGCTACATGGTTCTTTCAATGTTTATGCTACTCCTTTCTGCAATTTTTCTAACAGCACTGACTTTTCATATTTCATAAGAATATATTTGGAAGCAAATGAGAATTTTCTTAATCAACAAATCCTTTGTCTTTAATCTTTATTTAAACATAGAGTTTAACATACTCTGTCTTGATTTTATTTAAACAGAGAGTTTAACGTACTCTGTCTTAATTTCCATTCATCCTTTGTTTCTAATGCTATTTAGTTCAAGAAGCATAACAAGAATCAAATGTGAGTTGTCAACTTGTAACATCAATATTTCTCTATTTCCAGTAGCACCTAATCAGTCACAGACTGCTCAGAAAAAAAATATTTTCTTTTGGCTTCTGCAGCTAAAATGTGTCCAAAGTTTTCCTTCTATATTTATAATCACATCTCTTCTCTTTATCTCTCTTCTTCAAATTTATCATATTGGAACCTGCAACAATTTATCTTATTTTCCTGTCAGTTCTGATCTTTTCTAATATAGTAAAATATTTATTTAAAATAGTTTTTGCATGCTTTGAATGGTACTCAGGGTTGGTTCAAAGGGTGCCGTCTCCCTCTTTCAAGACTAATGGCACAATTCCCTCTTGAAGTAGTGTTGGTAATCTGGATCCATGTAATTCAGGAATAATGTCTTCCATGCCTAGGATTCAAGAGGGGCTTGGATCAGAACTAACATTATTGAGGACGTGCCAGAGACATCTTAACAGGATTTTGTATGTTCTAGACTTTTTGTCTCCTCCTCCTCCTCCTCCTCCTCCTCCTCCTCCTCCTCCTCCTCCTCCTCCTCCTCCTCCTCCTCCTCCTCCTCTATATCTTTGAATGGTGTGTAAATGTGTCTATTGATGTCTCTTTTGTATGAATGCCAAGCTTCCAAATATCAGTGGAAAGACATCAGGAAAATTCCTTAATCACATAATACATGGACAGACCTAACCATAAATTCAACTAGGAAACTGGGAGCCTCCTAATCAAAGCTAAATCCAGAAATATCAGAGCAGTGGTTCTCAACCTTTTCTTTGCCATGGACACCTTTAAATACCTTTTGTGGCCATGAACCATGGCCACTGATTCCCCAAGACTTAATTCAAGATTTAAATCATAACATTTCTTCAAGCTTTGATGGACCCTCTGTGATGACACCCAGAGATCCACAAATCACAGATTGAGAACCACTGTTCTAGATAATTCATGGAAACATGGCATTCAGATCAGCCCTCAATAGACACATGGTGATAATCATATTTACACAATAAAAAAGCTAAAAAGGAAACAAAATGACCAGAACACATCTCCATTAGCTAACTCTCAGATAAGCAGGGATCAATATCAGACAAATAATCAAACAGAAAACAATACTCTGATCAAAGAAATGCCAACACACCCTAACACTGGTAGAACAAATTACTATGTATGAAGAGGGAGTGCACAGGAATTTTACACTCACTAGCAATGATGATGTTATGTTGTTAGGTAATGAAACATCTGCAGGTAAACACAACCAAGTTCAAAGAGCACCGTGGGCTCCATTTTCTAAATGACAGATTGATTTTGTCTAGAACCTAGCTGAGTCTGCACTTAGGCCTTTTTGGGTGAGAAAGTGATAAACTCAAACACAGATAAATTTTAATACATTTTAATAAATACATTTAAGTGAGAGCATTCCAGAAATTCACTTGGACTTCTTGTTGTACTGCTTGTTTATGTCCTAAAGATACTTTCTCAAGAAGCAACTGGACTTTCTGATTTTTCTTTGAAGACATTTTGCTTCTCATCCAAGAAGCTTCTTCAACTCTGACTGGATGGTGGGGTATGGAAGGATTTATATTCCTTGCAGACAGCTGGTCATTTAGATGATGTTGTATCCCTCCACCTCTGTTAAGAGAAGACTGATGAATTTTGACATACTTGGCCTCTTTGACCCCTCATCTATGCCAAATATGACATCATCTATCTCAAATCTATAACACAATCCTTTCAACAGTTCAACAGTTCCAAGAAAGCTCCATAACTATTTGTACCACTCATATGTCCCTGATGACACAGATGACCCTCCAGGTGACCTTAACAACTCGCTAAAAGAATACAAATGACCAACTGTCTGCAAGAAGTATAAATCCTTCTATTCCCAATCATCCAGTCAGAGCTGAAGAAGCTTCTTGAATGAGAAGAGAAATATCTTCAAAAAAACAAACAAACCCCAGAAAGCCCATTTGCCTCTTGAAAAAGAACCTTTGGGACAACCATGACCTGGATGACTGAGAATATCCATAGACATTTGCTTGTTTATATAAATCTAGAGCTACACAAAGGGAAGGATACCAAGCCATGTTTTATATAACCAGGATTTAACTGAATGATAATTTAATTATAATCGGATCTGCCTAATATGCTAAGGTGTAAATCATGGTTTATAATAAACCACAATGACTAAATTACACAGAGCAGCAAAACTACATTTTATCTGAAGGCAGTGTGAATGTTAAAAATATTATGGCTAATTTAAAACATAAAGCTGAGTAATTGCTCTCTTGGCTTTATCGTGTTGTAAGATGTATTTGTAGGCTTAGAAAAACACTATATATTGCATATGTCAAAGAGTCTTGAAATCTGAACTGCAGAGATTTGATGAAGGACTTAGCAGGACTATTGGCGAGAGAGGAAAGGGTTATAGCAGGTGCTTTCCTGCCCTCAAAGGCTTCTTATTTCCTGCCACTCCATCAAATAACTGATTATTTTGGCCTTTAAAAAAAGCTGTCATAGGCTGCAGAAAAATAACCCAAGCAGGTAAAAATAAATATTTTGTCTGTCTATTTTCCATCTCAATATAATCAGTCTTCCTCCACACTCGGTCTCCAATCAGCGGTTATTCCTTCTGCTGCTGTAATAAGGCTATTTGTATGCTGAACATTTGTCTCTACAGCAACTCACCCTCATATTGCAATGCACTGCTATTTGAGATTCGGTCCAAATTAACATCTTTATCGCTTATCCTTTAGGTATTAGACTATAACTTTATTTGGAATTATGTAAATGCCCACAGTCATCAAAACCTTTTGAAATAAAATCAATAAAGTTTGCATTCTTTAGCAAAATATTCAACCACAAATATGTACATCATTATTTATGCTTTCTGTCAGTGGCTCTTGGTGCTGAAAGGCATTTTGAATGCCTGCAATAAAAGCTTAAATGATCTAATCTAACAATTGAAGCACAACCACTCTAATGATAGCCAAATTCCCCCCGGAGTTTATTTAAAACAACAACAATAACAACAACAACAAAATAAAAGCAAAAGTCCCCAAAACAAAGAACAAAACAACTGTATACTTTCCCAATTTATATTAAACATAACAAAGATTTAGATATTAAATGATGCTGTTTTTCAAATCTAAGAATAAAAAGTAATTAAAACATTTTGGATACTGGAGGTTTTATTGGGAAGAAAAGGCACTGAAATTAATATGAGTAGGATTTTGTTTTTGGTTTGGTTTATATACACTACATGCTAAGTAGAAAGTTATCAACTAGTACCATTTTCTCTCTCTCTAAAATGATAGCAAGATTATTTTAGATTTTAGGACATCTGCAAATATTCCAGCAGATGTCAGTTAATTCACCTATCTCCTGCTGTTTTCTCTGTGCACACAATATCAACTGAATAGCACACCAGATAGTACAATATATGAAAGTAAGACATTAGAATCAAGCTTTTCTACAATATAATGTTATACTGTTTTTTCAGTGCAATTTTACGCAACTACATGTGCAACTCTTTGTATGATGGAAATGATGGATGTAATCTTTGGAAAATCCCAAAATGAATGTCAACATCTAGTTATAATGTATTAATTACATTCTTTCTCACCAAAACCCATAAAGACAAACATGTGTAAGTATATCATACATTCTCCCAAGAATGTGATACATTCTGTGTAAGCCAGTTTAACAATTTAGGAATAATTAAATTTAGGTCATTGATAAAATGAATCCAAACTATTTCAGGGCAGGATAACATATATTTGTCCTATTGGTGCTACTTAGAAAGTCCCAGACTTTGCTCGGTAGAATATATCATTGATACAGTGTTACTTTTAAGATTCAGAGATATCCTATGGCTTTATTTAAACTTCTTCATTCTTATTGCATTTAAAACTAGCATGTTTTTGCATTTAGGGGAAAATAAGCACTGTCCCTGTGCACCATGGAACACCTGAATAATATGGAAGCATGTACATACATGAATGCATGCATGTATAGACACAAATATAAATATATATTTGGCATGTGAATAGACCACAGTTAAGACATAGTCCCCTGCATAGTGTTCTTTTTCACTTTTTTTCTCTTCATTTATGACTTATCTTCCTTGTAAGAAATTATCCAATTAAGTGTTTACTTGCATTACATTAAATACTACTAACTACAATTTCAGCTGGGTTAGAAATGATAAACTAAAAGTGCTTTTCAAAGGCTCCTAACAAAAATATTGACTATATTACTCAGTTTATGACAAGGGTGATGAGCAGAGGGAAATTGTTGGGATATGCAGATTGATTGGAGTACCTAACTCTAGAAAATAAGCTTAAAATGATTTTAAAAGCTAAGAGAAATGGGCTGGAAATCATTCTCTAAAATTTAATGAACATGAACATAAAGTTCTTCAAAAGTCTCAGATATGCAGCTCTGGGATGGGGGAAATATCTAGCTTAGTATTAGTGAAAAAATAGGAATAATAATTGATTGCTAATTGAAATAGTAACAGTAGTTTGATAGGACTGCAGAACAGAAACAAAGTTTACAAGTCATGGAAAATAATCATTCCGTTTTATACTGCATTTGTTAAACCCTATGTAATTATTGTGTTCAGTTCTTTGCACCTCTTCTTCAGAAAAACTGAAACAGACTCAATGAAGGACAAGATATATGATCAGGGGACTATAAGCTATTAGAAAAGAATTTCTAGGAACTGGTCATATTTACCCTTGAGAGACGATTGAAAGACAATATGATAGCACTCTTCAAATACCTGTCTCTCTGAATGTGAAAGGTTGTCATTCTCATTCCAGAGTATAAGACATGGAGTAATGGATTTAACTTACAGGAAGACAGTTTCCAATTAAATATTTGGGGGGGAGGGTTTAGCTGCTTAATGATTGAATCAATTACCCAGAAAGGTGTTGAGCTTCTCTTCATTGAAAATGTTAAAGAGGACATGAGAAAGCCATCTGTCAGGCATGCTTTAATCTGGATTCCTGTTCAAAGAAGAGTTGGTCTTTTTGAACCCTGTGGTTCTTTAGAAAGATGAAATTGTGACTGAAAATTTGTTCAGGCAAAACAAAGTGAAAGACACACCAAGACATTAGAGAAAAAGCTATTATTGTATGTAAAGATTGGTGATATTTTAGAGAATATGTAGTCCAACTCCTGCCCAATACAGCAGTCTAGTATTTACATAGTATTATAGTATTCCCACCAGAAGGTCATGTACTCTCTTTCAAAACATGCTCAGTGGGGGAAAAAGTCTTTCACCTTCTACTGTTGTTTTCCTGTTAATCCCCCTCCCCTCATGTTCAACTGATAACTCCATCCTTATAGTTTAAATCCACTATTTCTCCTCTTCTGGGCCAATTCTGAATAATTTTGCCCTGTTTTCTATACGACAGTTACCACATCTTCCCACAGACTTTTTCAAGATAAAAATACCCTATGCCCCATCTTCATTTTTTTTCTTTCCAAGTTCCTTATCTTCTTGATTGCTTTCTCATGGACATTCTTCAGTTTGTCAATTCCTTCCTAATTGGCTGCTCAGAATTGGAGAGATTGTTCTAGTTGCATCTGACCAATTCAGAATAGAATAGAGAGAAGTAATTATTCTGCTTCCTCTTGAAACTATGCCTCTGTTCATACAGCTAGGAGTGCATCTGATTTTTGGGCAGTTGTATCACATGGTTGGCACCTGCTCAGTTGTTGAGTACAAATGTTCAATCAGATCAATAGAAACTCTACCATCTCCATTACATTCCTATGATCTACTAAACTGGTCACTATGTTATAAAAGGAGATCAGATGTGTTTAGCTTGACTAGTTTTTGACAGCTTATGCTGGCTGCAGCAGAGCAACTCATTCTTTTCAAAATCTCATAAACTGGCTGTTTAATTAGCTGTCCTAGAGATTTGCTCAATATTAACATGAAACATGAAATTTGCTATTACTAGGGTCATCCTTTTCTTCTTTGCAAAACTAGAAGGAGGATTTGTCCTCTAGTCTTCTGGCATTATGCCCATGCTTCATAATTTCTCAAAGATTACAGAAAGGAGGTATGAGAAGCTGCCTCAAGACTTGGATACAATTACTGTGGTCTGGCAGACTTAAAACTCATTCACGGTAGCCAAATGCTCCCTAAGCATCTTTTATTTGTTTTGAACTAATATCCCTCCCTTCAGTCAACTATTCTGCATTTGAACACAATTTCCATTTGAAGGAAAGATCAGGGCAGAGTAGGAGTCTGCCCATTCCCTGTATCAAATTAATTATCCTATTATCATTCATGCACCTTCCTGTTTCTTTTTCCTGCTTTCTTTTTCTTGCTTTTAGCTTTCCTTACACACCCAAATTCCTTTTATGCTTTAGTTTTTCCAACATATTTTCTGCAGATATTAGCTACCTACTAGTATACTATCTAACCATTTTATATGCTCTACATCTCCCTTTATAGTTTTATCTCAGTTGAAAATTCCTTATATAACCACAATGGCTTGCTAAGATGCTCTCATTTTCTTTTTCTCATTGGAATGGTGTGCAATTGTATTTTCAGCATCTTAATTCTGATTATTGCTCCTTTTGATCTCAGGATTTCTGAGAAATAGAAGTTCTCTGAGCCTTTAAAAAAAACCTGGCTATCCTGAAATCTAGTTTCCATGTATTACTATACTCTAGTTTTATATAGCTACTTTGAAACTCAAGGCAATGTGCTCTCATCCTCTCTCCCAGTTGCTGATTCAAACTGTAGACTAAACACTCTATCTTGCATACCTGCTAAAAGAGTTCTAAAGAATAAAAATACATTGGGTTTATGTTAAATACATTAGCGTATCTATTTTATAAAGCCTTCCTGTTTCATAACTCCAATTGAAAATTTTATTCCTTTCGTAACTCTGGACTCATTCAAGTAGTTCTCAATAGTTCTCAGATAACGCGGCTAAACATGTCATTCTAGTAGAACTCTCCCCTGCTCCCCATGGAAAAGGTATGCCATAGTTTTACCATTACTCATTGAATTGTGGGAGTTATCACTCAATGTATCTAGAGGTAGTATTGTATGTTGGGAAGCCAGAGGAACTAGAAAATAAAATTTGCCCCAAATAATTTTAAAAAAATAACTCCCTCCCCCATACACTTATTTTTTCTTAAAAATAAAATTGCAGAATGAGGCTACCAATGGGGCCATCTTAATTCATCCTTGTGTTTTTCATTTCCAATACAAAACCAAACAACCTTAATAGCTAATTGTTCAGTTTGAGATCAAAGGGGTAATTCTTTTTTATCTTGTCAATTTGTTTTTAATAGCATTGAAAGAAAACTATTCTCAGCTAAAAACATATTAGGTGCTTGGTTTATAATTCTTTTCCTTTTCCTTTTTATTCTTTTATTCAAAAGGAGTTCTGAACCAGCGAATTGGATGTCTTTACAATCAGATCATAATTGACAAAGGCTTTATTCCTCTTTTTTATGGCACAAATGATAAAATGAAGGCCACAAGCTCTCACAGCTGATTTATTTCAGCACCCAGAATTGAATCACACTCACAGCTTGAAATTTTCTTAGAATTTTTTACTCTTAACATTGAAGAGAAAGCAGGCATTCTAAATTGGAAAGTGAACTACCTGTTCAGCAGTTTAAAATATTTTCCACAGTTAACTATTTTGATGTATGGATTCCATAATTTTTGGTCTAATGGTAGCTTATGTTATGATATGCTTAAATTCTGAGCACCTTCCAATACGTGGTAGGAAGATACATCAATATGAATTTGTACACTACACCTTCTATGCGTCTTATGTCCAGTGGAAGCTGGATTACACTGGTGACAGCCAGTATAACAGCTTCTAGCCCAAATGACTTTCAAAAAATTTGGCAAGAAATAAGGATATAGCAATAGTTATTAGTCATGATATGTGAATAGAGCTTTGATTTGGAGTGATACATGTTGCGAGGAAACCTACTGAAAAAATCCTTTGAGAAACATGGCTCCCATAGTACAGGTTAAAAATGAATGTCAACATATAAGAGCCAAGGTGGCGCAGTGGTTAAAATACAGCACTGCAGGCTACTGCTAGATCAGCAGGTCAGCGGTTCAAATCTCACCGGCTCAGGGTTGACTCAGCCTTCCATCCTTCCGAGGTGGGTAAAATGAGGACCCAGATTGTTGGGGGCAATATGCTGACTCTCTGTAAACCGCTTAGAGAGGCCTGAAAGGCCTATGAAGCGGTATATAAGTCTACTGCTATTGCTATTGCTATATTGGAGTAATCCTGTGGAAACAGATCAAAGGCTTCTCTGATCCAACATTCTGCTCAAACAGATGGCTGTAGAATGCTCTCTAACTGGATTTGTGTTAAATAGTAAATTGTATATTGTTTCTTTTATTGTTGCTATTCCGCTGCTAAGTCATGTCCGGCTCTTTGTGACCCCATGGATCACAGCATGCCAGGCTCCCCTGTCTTCCCATGTCTCTCAGAGTTTGCCCAAACCCATGCCCAATGTATTGATGACACTATCTAACCATCTCATTCTCTGCTGTCCCCTTTTCCCAGCATCAGGGTCTTTTCCAATGAATCCACTTTTGGTGGCCAAAGTGTACTGGTCCCAATATTTATTTATTTATATTTTCGTTCTACTATTGAAGAGATAATGCAGACAGATCAATGGACAGTTTTTATTGAGATTCTTAGAAGCATGAAATGAGAATTTCCTATCATTATCTCTTGCATGAAAATTCAGCAAGAATTGTTGAGTGGGATTAAAAAAAAAGAGGAAAAGTGTTGTTTAAAAAATAACTGATTTAACAAAATTAAGGAAAAACTTAGAAATATATAGGAAGTATTTATACAATTGTTTGCATGTTGCCACTAAAGATTCATTTTGGAACACCCTGGCCCTCCTAGTTAAATTCATATGGGCAAAAGTTCCAAAATATTTAAGATTTATTGATAAAGAAGGTATTTTATATTAATATTTCAGTAGCACTCAGGACCAGAGAATGAACTGACTGAAAGAAATGTCCACTTTCAGATTATGCCACAACTGTCCTAAGACAAAAAACAAAACATCTGGTATGGATCGGGCTCTTTGGAACAAGTCCATGGCAGTTGTCAAAGTAACAAACTCCTGAATTTGAACTTCCTAGACCCGTGATGGGGAACCTATGGCACACATGCCCAAAGTGGCATTGTCCGTTCCTCTTCCAGGTTTCTGGTGTGCATGCACATGTGGCTAACAGCTGGCCTTTGTGTGTGCCAGAAACCAGAAGAGCTGGTCTTCTGTTTTCTGGTGTGAGCATGTGCACTGGCCAGCTGATCGGTGCCTGTGTATGTGTGGCAGTAACTGGAAGACTTGCTGACTGGTGCGCATGTGTGTGCTAAAAAAACCAGAAGTAGTTTTTCTGGCACGCGCATGCCCGCTGGGCAGTTTCTCTTTCTAGTTGTGGCCCAGACAAGTGTGCATGTGCATGCAAAGCAACCACACAAAGTTCTCCCTTTTCGGCATTCGGTGCCAAAAACGTTTGCCATCACTGCCCTAGACTCAATGTCACCTGGGCACAAATTAAAATCCCCAATGGTCATTACCCTTGGTGAGTCATACACCAACCAGCAGTTCAGAGGCAGGAATGGTCCTCTGCAGCAGAGAGATAGATATGGCAACTATTGTCCCAATTGCTCCTTTGACCCCAACTTTAATCACAAGGACTCACATCCAGATATACTGTACATGGCTGGAAATGAAGGCTGAAATATCTCAGGCCATACATGGTGATGTAAGTATGGTTTAAGCAAAGGCATTTTGTTTAATTAATGCAGGTTAGGATTTAGCAAGTTGGTAGCATGAACCAGCCATTCCATATTTAGAAATAGTTAAAAGGGGAGTATTTAAATTCCTGGAGAATATGACTACCTGTGGCTACTTGTTATTGTAGCCATGGCTCTATATCAATCTTGTGTTAGAGACAAAGTGTCTCTGAAAATCACATCATGGGCTTAAGGAGTACTTTTCTGTTAATGCCTTGCTAAATGTGAGCTTGTCAAAAACATGTGATTGGCCATTGTGGGGAAAAAAATGTAGTGCTAAATTACTCTTATCCAATGAAATACTTCACAAAATATTAAACAGGGACACTGTCTTAATCATCATACATTTAAAAAAAAAACGTCTTAAAATAGCATGGTTTAGATTTAGAAATAATTGATAGGATTAATTGGATTTTAATCATTGAGGTTATAGACAAGTCTAAAATGTGAAGGAAGACACAGTATCTGATTGTTCCCTAGTAATTTCTGAAGCTGGCTATTTTAAAGTCTGGGAAATGCCATACTTGGAAAGCCTCAAAAGGGAAGGCCTCTGGTCCCAAAGGATTCTACAGTCTCTCAGTCTCCTTCTTGGGTCCAGCCAAGGAGTAAGCTAGATCAGCTACTGCAAAGGAGAGGAATTAAAAGAAACAGAAAGGGTATCCTGCAGACTTCCTTCGTTAGTTCTTCCCTATTGCTGTATTACTGGCAAGGCTTGGGACATGTGTTGACATCAATGAGTTCTGACTGGTCAGTAGGAATAAATGAAAGCTGAAAGTTATAGCTTCTGGGTCATGGTTCAAATATTTTGGACTTTCAAAATAGTTCCCTGGATAATTTTTCCGTAAGGGTTTATTCATATGTTTATTTAACTTTTAGCTTTCTTCCAACTTGAAAAAATATACATAGAGTGGGAAGTTCTTGTCCTACATTGCTTATTCATGTGAGCAGTTTCTTAAAAATCTTTTCTGGCTTCCCACAGTATGGATATATTTATACACAAAGCAGAAATGTAGCAAAAAAATGGTTTGCTGAAATATTGCGTTTCAGAGTATGTATTAAAAATGTTGGCAGCATTCCTCAAAACAAACGGATATGGTTATTGGAGCATTATTGAATTAATACTTATTTCCCCCCATCCCAAATTGTCAGAATGTCAAAATGTTAAATCCGATACATTGGACCATATGGTCCCTTAGTAATCACAGCATGAAAAAAGCTTAAAAGTTGAGAAACACCAGGAAGGAAGGAAGGACAGAAGAAATGGTAGGGCAAACAGATGGAAAGATGGGAAGACTGTGATGTGACCCTCAATATTCCATTTACAAAATAGACAAATTATGAAGGAGGAATAGCACAGTTGTATTTGTAACATCAGACACACAGAATTTGAGATGGCTTTTTTTGAAAAATTCCTTTAGCTTGCCCAGTGAACAACATTTGCTGGTATTTTAGTTTTACAATAAAAAGCTACCCTTTGCTTTAGAAAACAGATTATTTTGCGTAGTGGTTAGAGTGCAGTACTGCGAGCTACTTAAGCTGACTGCTAGCTGCAGTTCAGCAGTTCAAATCACACCGGCTCAAGGGTGATTCAGTCTTCCATCCTTCCGAGGTGTGTAAAATGAGGACCTAGATTGTTGGGGGCAATATGCTGAGTTTGTAAACCGCTTAGAGTGGGCTGTAAAGCACTATGAAGCAGTATATAGGTCTAAGTGATATTGCTAAGTGCTATTGAAGAATCAGTGTTCATGCCTATGGATTTCTTTTTTGTCTTTTTGAAAGATACTATTAATGTAAACTTACATATTAATGGAATGCACAGGCTTTTAAATAAACAACCAAGGTAAAGGCAGGATATATGGATTGGGTTTGGATTTTCTAGAATTTTATGCAGAGAGCCAAGAATCTTTTACGGCAAACAAAACAAAACAAACAAAACAGATAGACAGATATTTTCTTCTAACATAACCCAGATTTCCCCAACCACATATCTTAAAGTTGCTGAACTTGAAAAACTCTGTTATAGCCTAATGAAGACACAGGCACCACTGTTAGACCACTATAAATGTGGTTTTTCAGGGAAAATGATATTTTCTATAATGATGAAATAACTGCTAAAATATATTCTGGGCTAACCACAGAATAAGTTTTGCAGTGTTTTCGTAGATTTTCATGGGTGTAGGTATGCTGGTCTTGTTGTAACCCAAACTCTGTTTTAGATATATAGATGACACTTTCATAATCTGGCCACATGGGAAAGAAAAACTGGAAAACTTCCTCACACATCTCAACAGCCTACACCCCAAAATACAATTTAGTATGGAAATAGAAGCAAACAACCAACTCCCCTTTCTGGACATCCTAATCTACAAAAACCCCAATTTCTCCCTAGGACACACCATCTACCAGAAAATACACACACACATCAACCCCTACTTAAATGCACAATCCCATCATCACCCTGCACAGATCAACTCTGTAGCCAAGATCCTCATCTCCAGAACCAAATGCCTAGCCGACAGAGAACACCTGAAAACTGAATTACACACTCTCACAAATGTATTAATCTCCAACGAATTCCAAAGAAAAACAATTACCAATTTAATCCAAAAGGAGACACTCCCCAAGAACTGAGACACAGAACAGGACAACAGCATCACCCTCTTCCCTTACATCAAAGGCACCATGGATAAAATCAGCAAAATTCTCCAAAAGCACAATATCAAGACAGCCTTCAGCACTGACCAAAAAATAGCCAAAATCTTAAGAAACCCCAAAGACAAGATCCAGCTAGAAAACCAAGGAGTCGAAATACCAATGAAATACCATGCAAAATCTGCCCTGCACATACATTGGACAAACTAATAGGAGAATAAATGCATGCATCACAAAATACAAGAATGCAGTCAGAAAAAAAATGTCCTATATATATATATGTGTGTATGTATGTATGTATGTATGTGTGTGTGTGTGTGTGTGTGTGTGTGTGTGTGTGTGTATGTATGTATGTATGTATGTATGTATGTATGTATGTATGTGTATATATATATATATATATATATATATATATATATATATATATGTATAT
Organism: Thamnophis sirtalis; assembly: GCF_051295495.1. NCBI lineage: Eukaryota > Metazoa > Chordata > Lepidosauria > Squamata > Natricidae > Thamnophis > Thamnophis sirtalis. The sequence continues at coordinate 72,187,492 of NW_028261383.1, read as the reverse complement.
GTATATGTATATGTATATGTATATGTATATGTATATGTATATGTATATGTATATGTATATGTATATGTATATGTATATGTATATGTATATGTATATGTATATGTATATGTATATGTATATGTATATGTATATGTATATGTATATGTATATGTATATGTATATGTATATATATACACATACATGTACTTACATACATAAAATTAACAGGGAGAGAATTTATTTTTTAGACAATTTCCATTCTCTGTTTGCAATGAGGAATGTAATGTGATGCTAGTGAAAATTGCATTCATCCCTCATGCTGAGTGGATCTCTGTTCAGATAATGTCACCACTGATTTATTTTAAATTGCTTGATCTTTTACGTTCAGCAGAAGAAGAAGATTTTGATCTATTATCTAAGAAAAGTCTTCTTGAACCTGAGTTTGATTCCAGGTGACATCATAGACATGTGCATGGACAGTTTTCTTAATTACAGTGTGATAAGGAAGTTGTTTTTCATTGTTGTATTATTGAATAATTCTTTGATATTTATTTTCCAGTCCTGAGATTTCTAGATGAAATCTAGAGGAAACATTAACAAGCCTGATCCTGCTTAGCTTTCTGAGATGAGTCAAGGTTATCTGGTAGAACCATGTATAGTTAAAAAAATAGTTTGGGGGAAAATGTATTTTGGACCTTGTGTGCATATAGCTTCTCTCTGTGATCTTTACAAGGATACTTTCTCTTTAAAGAGTAAATTCTTTAAGATAGATGGCCTGCTTTAATGAATAGAGAGAGAAGGGTTATATTTGCTCTTATGCAAGGCTAGGGAATTTTTCTGAATTATTTTTGAAACATGCATACCTAGTTTTAGGTCACACGTTGTATATCGTTACATATTTTAAGGGATCAAGGGATTTAATAGTGAGTGAAAATGATTACAAATTCTCTGAAATCTTTTTAAACAGCTATAACAGTGATATGCATGTAGCAATTTGATAGTGTTCAAAATAGATAAGTAATCTATGCAGATTTGAAGCACAAAAGGTGAGTTAGAAAGAGGAAGGACATGCTTGTTACATCTGTCAGCATCTTCTTAAAGAAGCTGTATGTATTCAGAATACTGTGGCAGACTTTTAGAACCATTAAAGTACACTGGATAAACACAGTCAATGTATGAAATTGTAGAGGTATTGATTTGTGATCTGTGAAATATGATCAAGAAAGAGCCCTTCTTAAAGGCCACTGCTCAGAATGTTCTGGAAAATGAATAGGAAAATAATTTGAATTTAGTTCCTAAAGTTCTTGAAGTATGTTTCCTTGAAACAGAGTCCCCTACCAGTGAAATAACTTCCCCTTGACACTCAGGGTAAGACATTAGATATGGGTGCATGCAATTAATGGTTTGTGTTTTTATTGTATCTTAATGCAATTTTGGTTGCTTTCTTTTTAAATGTAATTGTTTTTGTTTGTTCGTCACAATTTCTTTTTGGATAGATAGATGGCTATAAGAAAGAAAGGTTAAAAAAGTATCCTCAAATCTTTCCTCAGTGTAATGTTCATAGTTTAGTGTTCCTACATCTGCTTTTAGAAGAATCATCTATCATAATCTCCTTGCGGTTGACCTTAGGGTAAGAAAACATAGAGGCAAATCCTTTTACATTGTAAGTTTATCCAATAAACTTAGCATATGCCTCTGTTAGCAAGCCTTCCTGACCATCTAGATGACATTGCTGCTCATCCTATTACTTGGTTGATGGTCATTCTGCTATAACCAATAAATCAGCAAAATCTTGAGTAGTGGCCTGTAGGGTGCAGTAATTGATATCAAGGAATCACCAGCAAAGCAGGGATTCCCTCTCAGTTCAGCATCTGTAATAAGTAATTTCCCACTGCTTTTAGAGTTTAGCTTTTACATTAAGTGTTGTTGTGTTATGTGTTGTGTTACTTTTGAGTGTAATTCTATTTTTATTGTTTTTAGAAATATTTACTTTTTAAGGTTTGATTGCTTTTAATGTTGTAAGCCACCCAAAATCACCAAGAGACGAGATGGCAGGAAACAAATGTAGTAAATAATATATAAATATAATATTATAATACTTGCTAAATTGCTGGTCTTTGACAGTAAAAAAAATACTGAAGTTTAAATGCACTGTTGGTTCTTAGCGTCTTTGGAATAATCAGTATTAAGTTGAAAATTCATAGTTTGTTAAATTAGAAATCAACAGAACAAAATTTTGAACTTTTTTTAGCTGTTTGCTGTCATTTTTTGCATTATTCTGTTACTTAACTCTGTAAATGAACTTCTCTAATATCCTACATCTTGGCCCTCACTTTGCAAAAAACAAAAAATCAATTTACTTTACTTTTGGGCTGTCTGTTCTCTTTTGCAGTAGCCTTCAGATTATGACATTTGCAAAGGTAGTGATTAATATGCCTTCTATATATTCCCCCTCGCTCTTACATGCAACTGAATTGTAATATAACTTTCATCAGAATATATATGGTTCCCATTACAGTGGATGTTATAATGCTGTACTAGTCATTGAATTCATATTTAGAGGCTACTGGTAATTTGCTTTACTGCTGTATCATAAAAATCAAGTATTAGTAAAGAAGGACAAAATGGCTATGTGATTCTGTAAATAGAATAGCTTTAATAAAACACTGCAAGAGACTGATTAAGCAATTGATGTATGCAAGTTATTCACCATGATTTTGATGGGAGCCACTTTGAGATAGCGGAAAGAATATTTGTAAACAAATTTTCGAGCATTTTAATAGAAGCTGAAATTAGTTTTATAAAAAATAAATTCCGTAATTTCATAAGCCATTGACATTTGTGCTTATTTAGAACACAGGTGGGTAAATTTTAGCACTTATTGTTTGGGCTTAGTAAGGAGGATAAATAAACACATTAAATTTAATAAGGAACACGTAGTGCTCCTGTTGTAGGATGTGGAAGAAAACTTATTTTAAAAAATGGAAGAATAATTTTTGTTCTGAGAAACCAAGTCTTTTGATTTCTAATTATGTTGTAGAATTATATGGTCTTTGTTGATATCCATCAGCTTTATTTATCTAATGAATAGGAGAGGCAGACAGAGACATGTACGCATGAAGGAAAGATGTGAAATAAATGTAGTAAATAAATACCGAGAACAATCCCATTAGGTAACACTGCTTTTTATTTGATTTATTAATTTATTTTCTATGTACTACATGGGTCATACTTTCAGTAGGGAAATGTAGGGCATTGCAACATAGTGAGTCAAGCCATTGCTATCTCAGTATCAACTACATCATAACTGAAGAATCTTTGGCAGATCAGGTGTTACTAAAGTGTACTTCTTATCATTCATTAGTTAAGTGCTAGTTATGTAATATTTTAATTTGTGCAGTGAAGCAAATGAGAATTCCCCACCCCTCCACAATGGTTGCCCTATTGTATCATTTGCTTGTATCTACTTGTTTGCCTAGATTTAACTTCTAAAATTGTTTCAAGGCCTATCATAGGATGCTTTATACTCATTTCCAACAAGTAAATTACTGAGATACCTTTGGGTATTGCAAAAATTTATTATTAATTTATCAAAATCGGACAGTCGGCAGTTAGCAAGTTCCCCCACTCCTTTCATCTGTGAAAGTAACTTTGAAATCACAATAGCCACAGCACTATATAGTCTGATCATTGTTCTACCTCTTCATTTTTCCTATTTTAATTAAAGTCCCTTATTCTATTTAATGACATTTTTCCCTCCCAAATTTCAATGTGTTACTCTATTCAGATTCTATTCAGATTATGGTTATATTATCAGAGAGGTTAATGGAGAAATGTTTTCTATAAGTGCCAAATATTTCTTCCTCTGACATGTGGCTATAATGTCAATAAATTCATTAATTCATATCTTCATTTTATTGAGATATCTTTGAAGGAAGAAGATAGAGCTTAAATGGCTGTATAAATATTTAATATTTTCTATTTTTAAAAGTTATATTAATTAAATATAAATATAGCTTAATGTGGCAGTACACTGCATGTGCCTCCTAATTAGTGGTATGTGGACAACTATATATTGGTTTGTTAGATAATGCTTAGAACACAGAGCTTAACTTGTGTAGAGCAGTGTGTCTATCCTTGGATGTGCTGGACTCAGATTGAGATTTTTGTATCATGTGCTCAAAGTGAATGGTACTCTGTTCATGCCTACAACTATTTTACCGCAAACCATTATGAGAAAAACCTCATAATGATTTTTCAAGGGCAATAGAGGTCAATATCATGGGTTGTAGCCATGGTGACAGCCATGATTTATGGAACATAGTGACTTGGAATACAAGAGAGGAATGTCAAAGGTATAAATGAAATCAAGGAATTAAAATTCACTTTTTTGTGTGCACTAATGAAACTAAGACAAAGGGAGAAAATGTAGTAGATGAAGTCAACTTTGTTAAATGGGAAGATTTGGATGATTTCAAGTGATAAAACTAGGGTGCTGGGTACAGTTGATACCATGTTTCCTGGAAAATAGGACCCACCCCGAAAATAAGCCCAAGCCAGATTTTTTTGAAGGTTATAACTCCTGGAAGATTTAAATGAGAATTTCTTGCCCTGGGTACACTCATTTTTTTCTGAACAGTTACTGGGAGTTCCAGGTTCTAATCCATGGTTAACCATGGAAATAGTGGGCTGCTGTACCTCAGCCCAACCGATCTCATAGGGTGGTGGTAGTGGTAGTGGGGAAATAAGAAGGGCTTATTTAAATGCCAAAAAAACCAACACTGGAGGGGGATAGAAATATAACAAACAAGCAAAGTTCCATTCATATTTGGGTCCTATGTTATATAAAATAAAATAATTAAATTAAATCTGAATTTTTTATAAGTAATGATTTTTATGCCAGTGTTGTTTAGCAATTATGGTATTGGTCTAGGTAGGGCTGACTCAAGTTCACATTTATCCTTAGCTATGGAACCTCATCCTCTCTCAATCCTATCTACTTCTTAGGGTTATTTTGTGGGGGGAAAATTGAAGAAGCAAAAACTATACATGTCAACTTGCACATTGGAGGAAAGGCAGGATAAAGATCTAACGTACACAAAAGCAAAATAAATCAATATGTGTTTAAAATCAATATAAAAATAGTTCAGAGAATAAAAATAATTTATTAAACTGCAGCAACAAGTAGTAGTAAAAAATAAACCTCATATAAATTATACCAAGGAGTTAACACAATGTGCTTTAGTAGTAAATAATGAAACTTTAAATACCCATTAGTTTAATTATTTAGACACAAATCTATTGCAAGCTGTGTAACATTAGACGTATAGAATTATTTTATGAACTCATCTAGTGTTCAACAGAGTCAGTCAGTCCTTTTGTGTGTCAAAAAACTGGGGAGAAGGGGCTAGGAATAACAGCATCAGTTAGCTCATGCATTCCCGTCAGCTCTCCTTTTAAGTATGGGGTCCCTGAACATTAGGTACCCAAACACCTTTATCAGCAAAGATGGGTCCCATTTTGTTTCAAGAAAGACACAACTGAAAAATCCAGGACTCTTCCAGTACTTAAAATAAGGGTAAATATGCTAATTTTCAATATAAACAATATATGTTATAATCTTTGCAATTTCATAAAAATGCAAGGTTATGTATTTTCTGGCATTTAATATCTAGAACAATCCTGAAATTAAAATAGCACATCTTATTAATTGTAATTATGAGCACTTTTTTTTTTTGCAAAGTATGAAAAAGAAGATCTCTTTTAAGAAATCATTATATACTTCCCTTTATTAAGATTGATCTAGGACATATGTTATCTCAAAAGTCCAGCATCAGGTGGATGACTGGCATACTAGCCATTTTAGACATTCCAGAAATGTTATACCTAGGACATATTGTACAAATTGTGTGAAGGCCAAAAAACCCATTATGCTCAATGCATTATTGCATTTAAGATGACTGCTTTTAACAATAAAAACAGTGCAATCAGGCAGGGGAAAGGCTATTAGTACCAGACATATATGGAAATGGAGTCACATTGATCCAGATCATTAGTCCATCTGCTCATCAGACAGGAAGTAGTTCTACGCATACTTTCCCAGAAAAATCTAGTCCTGCCCGTGATTGAAATGAGGCTTTATAACAGTGTTTCTCAACTTTAGCAACTTAATGATGTGAGGACTTCAAGTCCGATGACATCCACAGTTCTTAAAGTTGCCAATGATGGGAAACGCTGTACCATGAACACAGAGCATGTACACTCACAAAGTGTCATAGTAAGGATGAGTTTACATCAAAAAAAGCATAATAATATATAATATATAATAATATAACATAACATACCAGATCACCTGGTATGTTTATTGTTTAAATCTGATGTAAGTTTGCAATGAGATTAATTTTCATCAGGACTACAGTAAGAAGCTTAAATTTCCTTCCTTCCAGCCTATTGTACCCTTAATTTTCTCTGAGGGACTGATGGGAACTCTGCTCCTTTGAAAAACATTTCTGTTCAGTGCAATCTTAGATTTATTAAGACCTTTGGCCTCAAAAATAACCCAACTGACTGTGAAATATCCAACTTGAGACCCATTTACAACCTTGACTTTCTGCAAGTGATTCTAACATCTGCTTTAACTGTGCTGCACAGCTCCCACAGATCTATCAGTGTGGGATAGACATATAATGAAAGTCAGTAAAGGCTGAAAGGAGCTTGTCCCTCATACCGAATCCATGAATTGGTAATAGTTATGGGAAATGTTATAGTCAAAGGGATTACACATTCTCAGGCAGAAAATGAAGTGTTTAAATTATGAATAATGTTCCAGGGAACAAATGAACAGATCACAAACCACAAGGAAGAGATAACATCAAGAATGAGGCAAGTTGTTCACTGGCAGTTTCAAATGGAAAGACATTGTGATGGCATGCTGTCATTAATATCTTGCCAAACTTAGTTTTACTCAATATTGGTTATGTATTTACTATTAATACTGATGGGCTGCAATTTACTGAATGACTTTTAAAACGCCTGACTCACAGCTGCCACAGAAACTCATCCAACTCCTTTGGTTAAATAGGCATCTTTTTTTTTTTTTTGCTTTTCATTTAGCAACGGGGCATAATTTGTCCAAAATTAAAGTGGTGGTGCTAATGAATTTAAGTATTTCACAAATGCTCCTTCTTCCCCCTCACCCTAGACCAAGATAAACTGTGGCTATGGAAACAATTGTCATTTCAAAATAATATGCCTGAAAACAACGAAGAGAACAAAGGAGAAATGCAGAGAAAGAGATTTCATGAAATAAATAGTTTTTATAACTGTAGAGAAAATAGATGTTGACAAAATATTAAAGTTCAGTGACATCATATCATATTATATCAAAGCCACGGCTTTCTCAGCTGGAATATGTGGCTGTGAAGGCTAGATCATCAGATAGGCTGAATAAAGAAAAATTGGTCTCGGAGTTGTGGTAGAGGAGAAAATTGTTGAAAGTACCTTGGGTCACAGGAAAGTTGAATTATTATTATTCAAGTGAAGAAAAACTAGATTGCTTACTGGAAGCATTAAGAATAAATTTAAAACTCTGCCAGAGAAATGGGTGGTTTAAAAATGTGATGAATAAATCTTAAATATTTTAGACACATAATCTCAAGAGTTACTGGAGATTTTTTTTAATACTGAGGAGGGACACACAAACAGTAGTTTAAAAGATTTTATTATACAATATTAGGAAATTCCCTGATCTGATGACATTTGTGGAGCAGTTGATTTTGAAATATTCTGACATTCCACTGATCAACAATCTCCCATTTTTCCTGTTTGATTTTTAAATATACTCAAAATATATTTGAGCCGAGGTGGCGCAGTGGTTAAATGCAGCACTGCAGGCTACTGCTAGATCAGCAGTTCAGCGGTTCAAATCTCACCGGCTCAGGGTTGACTCAGCCTTCCATCCTTCCGAGGTGGGTAAAATGAGGACCCAGATTGTTGGGGGCAATATGCTGCTCTCTGTAAACCGCTTAGAGAGGGCTGAAAGCCCTATGAAGCGGTATATAAGTCTACTGCTATATTCATCTTCCTTATTTCTTTCCTCTAGCACTTTTACTTACAATGTCATCTAATGGAAGGGGAAAAAACAACAGTTTGCATCAGGACATCACAACATTTTGTAACTTCCTCCCCTTTGGGCATTCATATTTCAGCAGTCTATACTAAAGTTTTCCAAGTGAAGGATTTGCAGAGCATCACGTTTATCTTAAATTACCCTTTCCCAGGATTCAGATATAAATAAATGTTTGACCATTCCCTATTTATTTTTCCCTTTATTCAGTAGGTTATTTACATCTCTGTCTTCTCTGTGGAGTTACCATCACTAATGAAGCACTACATTAGGAAAGGCACACTTGGGAGCCGGTCAGCATCAAATATTGCCAAACAGCTATTGGAGTCCCAGCCATGGTACCCAATAAATCTAGACCTCTGCCATTAGAAGACCCAAACAAGCAATAACAGCAACATTGGAAGCTCTGCTGTTCTGGGAAAGGGCCAGTCAGTGCTGAGAAGAAGGTTAATAGCCTTCATCAGACTTGGTTGTACAGTGAACACACAACTCTGATGGACAACTGCACATATAAACTGGGTCAGCATTTTGCTTAAACCTTGGCATTGATACTTCACAATTGCTGAGTTAACTAAATGATACCACATTATGTAGAGAGTTACACACATAATTGCAGTGTGGGATGTTAAGTGAGGTTACTGCCTCTTTGGAAAACCTCTTGAGCCTTTCTCCTTGTTCTACAGCAGACTATATTTTTCTTTGAATAGCCTGTCTGAATCAGAAAAAAGCACGAGGAAAAGAATTAATTACATCATTTAAAATCTTTAGCTGTGGATGCTAGGTAATAAACAAATTAAATGAAGTTGATTTTTGCCCTTTCAAATGCCTGCTCCATTCTACCTACTTGGAGGATAGTACAATAGATGGCAGTTTTGCTTTTCATTTTAATTAACTTGCATGATGTACCCTATTTTTTCTAACCCATTTAGATCTAATTTCCCTGGTCTTTTGCCTAATATGTCCAGAGCAGGACAGATAAATAGCAACCAAGCATAAGGAATTTGGGTCATTGCAGAGGAGAACTCAGACAAGGGCACATCAATGGCTGAATGCCAGGAAATCATTATTTAGGAACTTTGTGGAGGTGGAAACGAAGGTGGAAGCCAGCAAGGAAAGAAACTGGGTGGAACTTTGCAAATTCATGGTGGCTGGCTGGCTAATCACCCTAAAAAGCAGACAGTTCTGTCAGCAAAGATAGGCCTGGTCTGGCTGAAACAACTGCTGCCTGAAGCATAATTTGCTATCTGTTTGAACAACAGTTCTTTTCCAGCACTAACTGTTATGCAACATAATGCTAATAATTAGTACTAGGAAATCCTTCACTGGCTGCTACTAATACCCTAGGCATTTTATTTATTTATAACTACAATTTAGACAACCCAGCAGGTGCAGTGTGAGTTAAATATTTTTTCCTTGCATTTATCCCCACAACAGACCTCATAGTTAGTCATTCATTATTCCCGTGAAAGGAAACCCAGGTGGGAAAAATGCAAATCTCTTGAAGTCATCTATTAAGTTCATCTTAAATCAATTCTACAAAAGAACAGAGGCTGGAGGTATCAGTCAAATCCCTTGATGAGTGGGATCTCAAAACATCTCATATTCACCTATTCCACAAATCTCATCAAAACTGAAGAAAACTATTAACAATTAACTTTTGATCTTAACTGTGAGATAGACAAATGGCAATGAAATTTCCCAAAAATTGTAAAAAAGAATAATCAGAAACCTTGGATCTCTTCAGAACAGGCATCACTTCTTTGAGATGTCTTATAACGGATAATGAAAGGACTTTTGATACTCTTTTATTATAGAATATAATAAAAGCATCTCGAAAGCCTGTCAGAATCTTTTACTCTAGCTCCTTTTATACCAAACATAATCAAGCTGGTATTATTTTGAGTTTCTTTCTCATTCCCTTTTCTTTACTAGAACTGAGTTATCTTTTATTCTTGTATTCCTTTCTCCATACATACATCTATTACTGCAGTATGGTAGACATCAGCAGATTTTGTCACTGAACATAGGCTGTCCCAATCCTGCTGCTAATTTTATATGAGGGCTGGAAACATTTGATCAATGTTTAACCATGGATGTAGAACATTGAATCATAGATCTGGAAGGGACTTCAGAAGTCTTTTAGCCCTGCTCAAGGCAAGAGATCTTCTATCATCCTGTTCAAATGGTTGTGCAGTCTATTTTTGAAGACCTCCATTGTTGCAGCACCCATAACACCATGAAGCAGTTTGTTTTTAATGAAACAATGCTACTTCTTGGTGTGTTCGTAGGATTGACAAGCTTTCAAAATCTTGCCCTTCTAATGAATGTTAAGGCTCATAGTATGAAAAACTAGATGTCTCAGACTTCCTATCCCAGAACTCTTCTGGGTTTTTACACCCTGGTCCCATCTGTTGCTTTAGGGTAATGGCTTAGTAGTTTGTGCTAGCATCACTTGGGTTTGAGGGGGGGCACCTCATCCAGCTTTTATCTCCTACATTTGTGAAGATGTCCCTGCTCTTTGTTGCTTGTCAATAAAGAGTCAAAGTGTGAAAATAAAAATAATTTTCATAATGCCACCTCTAGTTTATGAAACATACATGGGTGATAATTAGGAAATTCAATGATAAATCAATCTCACAAGAGAAATATACATCAAACTTCATTAAATAAAAAGATTAAAATATGCTTAAAATATTAAAAAGTAGACATATAGTGAGAAAGGAAATACCGGTAAGTATAAAGCTGCCAGATCACAGTAATGAGCTACCTTGCAAATTAGTTAAAAAAAGGGAAAAAAACCAATTAAAAAATACAGTACTTTGTCAGACCACAAGATGGCAATGATTTGATATAAATGAAGTTTTCTGCCAAAACATTCTAAAGGAAAAAAAAATATTCTTGGTCTGAAATATAAAGGAAGGCTACTATTAAACATTGAACCCCAGATAGCAAGCACAAACCTATAGATTTAGCTGCTTCTATAGTAGCCTGCATCAAGGTCTCTCCAGCTTCTTTGAGATTCCAAACATGAGAAGCTGTTCAAGATCTCTTTCCCTTTCTATTTTAAAAGAGTAAACATTTCCTACATACAGCAAAATGAGAAGCCAAGGTGACTTGAAATGGCCATCTTTCACTCATGGAAAATATGGATTTTGAGTCTATGTCTGCAATCTACAGAATGCAGACATACCAGCTCTACATTTATTTAATTTTGGTTCCTGCCCTGCCCAACCATGTCACAGTGTTCATTTATTTGTCAATATGTTAATATCATCCTTGGAGTTGTTCCATTACACATCTTAATTCATAGGAAATGAGGCAGATGTTAGACTGAAATGAACTACAACAGCTCCACTTTATTATTATTCTGATGAAAGGTGACTTTTTTATTTATTCAATCTTGGTTAAAATTGGTATAATACTGCTTTTTTCTATTATTTTGATCTATTACAACTTTAAAATTGTTATCTGGGAGGGTGAAGAAACAATGTTGTGAAACAGAGAAGAGAGAAAGTCAAAGAGCTTTCAGTGTTACATTTTACAGTTTTACATTTATATATGCCATTCACATCTTTATGACATCCACAGCTTAGGAAAGTAGTCTTATGTACATTTTAGATAGGTCCAGGACACCAAATGTACATTTATAATTGTTAGGTAAGCTCCCCGTTGCGACAGCGAGTGCGTTCAGAGAAGCGTTGTGAGAGTTGTGTTGGAGAACACACTAACCAGCATACAGAGACACTGCAGTTTAAATAGGCTTTTACTTTCGTGGAAATAGAGGTATCAGAGTCCATCAAACAGTCCAAGTCATACACGGATAAGACAGTCAGTTATCAATGTCTTTCAGTTAAGGGATAATCCAAATAACATAGTCCAGTATCCTATAATCAGTTCAGTATTCAAAGTTTGCTAGCAGTTGCAAAACGTACAATAGCTCACGGCACTTTCTAACAGCAACCAAACAGCAACCAATCACATTTTACAGTATGATTTAAAGAAACAGGTGTAGCATTGTTACATGATTTATATATTGCCAACCCAACCGTTAGATTATATTCCTAACATTAATATTTGTCCAATAGCTATTCTGCCTTCCCTTAAATCAGATGTTTGCTTTTAGATTTAATTGGTAATCTCAGTGAGCAATCCCTTATCCTGCTGTCAAATAATGTTTGTTACTATAAGATTTCTAGCATCAACTTTGTATTTCAGTTCTGAAAAGACTGTGCCTTTTACTCTATGGCATTTGTACATCCAATTTCTACTTGAAAACTATTTTCAATATGAAAGTGTGGATGGAAAACAATACATTTGGGTCAGGGGTGGGTTGCTGGCGGAGTTGCTGCCGGTTCGCTTCGCGCGTGCAATTGACTTTAAATTGTTCTGCACATGCGCATAACATGAAAATATTAGTAAAAATCATGCAGGCAATGGCATCACCAACCAAGGTATCAGTTTGGGGTGTGTTGCCAGCCTGGTTCACTGCTGGTTCGGGGGAACAAGGCCAAAATACCACTACCGGTTCACCTGAACCGGTGTGAACTGATAGCAACCCACTTTTGATTTGGGTGTCTTATTGCACACACTGAATCACATCGAGTAGGAGATATTTCTACCACACTGCCCCAAATCATAGGAACGTGTGTCACTGTGAGCTGGGGCAATGTAACTAATTAGAGATGCATATGTCCCTGTCATTTAGGGCAGTGGAATATAGTGATAATGTTTTTAATAGTAGACAACCACATAGTAGTTTCCAAGCTTTCATAATATGCAAATTGTCTTCCCACTTAAAGTGAAACCTGGTACTTGAAAGCAGAAAGCGCAACAACATTTTATTGACCTACTCAATGAAGCCCAGCCAAAGTACAAAGAAGCAAATCTATTTATTTTATTTATAAGTTACTAATATAAAGTGGAAATGATTGAAACACAGTGACATATTTTCTTCCTCCCATTGAAAAGTCAAGTATTGCTGCCAGACTCTAATTGATGAAAATGTATTATTTCTGTCTGTATTTATGACAGATTGAGAGAGTGTTGTCTAATACCATCATCTAACTATCAGTGAAATATTATCTATATAAACTGAAAGATGAAAGTGGGTTACAGCTGTCATTGCATTAATCATGATGCCACAGAATAAACAGATCTATGCATTTGAGAAAAGCTTCCCTCGGTAGATTTCTTTTTTTGTAATACGTTTGCACAAGTTAGTCTGCAGGGGAAAACTCAAATCCAACAATGCACCAGTATATACCTTTCAAGGCCTCCTGTTCTGAGAGATCACAGTAGATTTTCATTTTAAGATGAATTTGTGTAAACTGAAACAGATTACGTAATCAAATGTTTTTCTTACTATGAATGATGAAAATGGAGCATGTGCAGATCTCAGGCAGGGTAGGTGGGTGGGATTGCATTTGAAAGGAAGTGGGGAAGTGTGCAAAGTGTGAGCTGTAGAGGGGAGCATGGAAGTGCAGCAATGGAACAGTAGCAACTCAGCATAGCTTCTCTGCCTACAGCCCTGGGTCTTGCTGCTTGCTGCTTGCTGCTTGCTGCATGCAAGAGAGACACTGGCCTCCTCACTTACAACATCCACAAATCCTTCTGCCTGATTGTTATTCATTTTCTGGCAAATCTTAGCAAGATATCTAGAGTATTACTCTAGTAATGTTTGTCTTGGATATACTGACTTGAGGATTACAGCTGGAGTTCAGTAATGGAGTACAGCTTCTGCCAGTAATAAAAATTCCATCTGTAATTAATTATAATTAGCTAAACATTATTTTTATTTTGCCTCTAAAACACATTCTGTATACTATGTGTATGAGACAGCTCAGTGAAATAATTTAAACTGGAGCTGCCCTTGAAGAGTATTGGAAGCTGCAGCTGATGCAAAATACAGTCACATGGGCAGTTATGGGGCGCAGCAGAAACATAAACAGAATAACAGAGTTGTAAGAGACTTGGAGATTTCTAGTCCAACCCCCTGCTCAGGCAGGAAACTCTACACCATTTCAAACAAATGGTTGTCCAATCTCTTCTTTAAACGTTCCAGTGTTGGAGCACCCACAACTTTTGAAGGTGTTCCACTGATTGTTCTGTAAGGAAATTTCTCCTTAGTTCTAGGTTGCTTCTGTCCTTGATTGGTTTTCATCCATTGCTTCTTATTCTGCCTTCGGGTGCTTTGGAGAATAGGGCAACTCTCACTTCTTCAGTATATGTTCCACCTCTGCCCTGCAACTTGCATTGGCTACTGCATGCAATTCATGGGTGGCTACTTGCAGCCCTTGATGGCTTAGAGCCAGGCCAACTACAAACTAATTTCTCCCCTATTATGGCTATCTATCCTGTGAGATCTGGCAAGAGATGCGTGTTGTGGTCCCTTCTGTTGAAAGAATGCAGGAAGAAAGTCTTTTTTGTTATGGTACTTGCTCCAGAAATGATATTCAGCAGGTTCTGACTAGTTCTGGAGAAGCGATAGTGGAACTTTTGAGTAGTTCAGAAAACTGGTAATACCATCTCTGACTGGCCCCGCCCCACTCTACTCTCTGCCTCCTGAGTCTCTGCTGATCCAGAGGAAATGGACATTTTGCAATAACCTTCCCTTGGAGTGGGGATGGAATGGATATTTTACAGTATCCTTCCCCTGCCAGGCCCACCAAGTCATGCCACACCCACCAAGCCATGCCCACAGAACAAGTAGTAAAAAAAAATTGAATCCCACCACTGGCTTGCTATCTGGAACTTCATTTTCCCAGTGATTGGACTTGCCTCAACCCTTTTTGCAATGCATTAAAAACTTGGCTTTACCAACTAGCCTGGGACCCTGACAGTATAGGTGAGTCAATAATTGAGTTTCTCAGCTATGATGACTTTTGTCAAATATGTAATATATGTAACAGATATTTATCTGGGCTTATTGTCAATTTAAGTCTTTATTCTAAGCATTCAAGAATTGCTTTGAACCGGTTCTGTATATTTATTTGTAATATGAGAGATGAACTATAGTATTATCTAACTAAGAAGTCATGCATTGTTTGTATATCCATATTTTTTCCAGTTTATGAGACTGTTACTTGTTTGCTTTTTTATTTTCCTACACATAATCATTTTCTCTTTTAAATTATAGATTCTCTTTTTATATAATATAATGCTGTTTGAAAATCAATTTGAGTTTCAATTACAGTTCTACATCTGTAGTCAATATTAGAAAATAAGAAATATTTAAATATAGTAAAGTTCATTACTAGATACTTGCTAAATGGTACAGCTTATAAGAGGAATTGGTATTGGGAAAATATTGATAAGGGGCCAAAATAAATTAATGGATTAAGTGAACTAGTATAAATGTAAAAGGGCTATGATAACTTTAAAACAAAATGTAATTTTAGCATATTTAAAATTGTAAATACCCTAATTAGCAACTAAAAAACATTGCACACCCTCATTCTATCCCACCATTATGTATTTTCTGTCAAACATTTTTAGCCAACCAAACCTAAACTAATTTAACAAGGGACAATTGCTTCACTGCTGCTCTGTAATAATTATGTCTGTGTTCAGTATTGATTGAAATGGAGCAACATTTGTTTATCACCTCGTTGGAGGCAACAGCTGCCAGAGAGGATGGCATGGAGTGAGCTTATACCAAGGTAAGCAAGAGGTGGAAATTCCAACTTCAATAGTTTTGTTGGAAGTGAACAGCAAAAGATCAATGGGTGATGCTGTTGGTCCTCTGTGCTATCAAGGGCGAACTTCTTTGGTAATCTTTATGTATAAACAACCCTTGATGGCCACCTTGATCTTCAAATACCCCCATTACTCTATTAGCAACTTATGTGGCTACTTAAGAATTTTTGGAAGCTGCTTTTTCCCCATTTTGAATTAACACAACAAAAAATTAAATGTAAATACTCAATAGACTTTTTAAAAAGCTGTATCTTCTGGCAAACATGGTATAATTTAACAATTCAGCTCATTAGCTGGGAAATATTCTCTTAAGTAATAAGAATAGATATTAGATATATAAAATAATTAATTGTTTCAAAGCATTTATTGTAAAGTAATTGTTGCTCTCCTTTGCAATTTTAAACTGTCTAGAAAGCTTGCTTCTGATGTTAGTCTTAATCCCATGCTTTTTTAAATGTAAAAATTGATTATGTGCCATCAAGTCATTGTTGACTCAGTGACTGCATAGATTTTCTCCATGATGCAAAAATAGCTACAGATTTCTATAAGGGTAATTCAACATCATGACTGTTTTCTCTTCCCACTTCCTCATAGCAGTTTGAAGCTAATCCATTCCAATATACTCTGTTTGGTTATTGTCAGCTTTCCAAGAACATCAGACGAATTAATTCTACATTATTTTAAAACCATATTAACAGAATTTTGCAAGTCTGAAAGTGTAAATCTCCTATTGTCTTTTTTGGCTGCCTGGTAAGTTAGGGCAGATCCTTTTTAAATTCTCTTCTCTGCCATTACTCAGTTGTGGGCTCCTCCCTCTTTTATCTGTTTATTCCTTAGGTAGTGTATCTCTTCCTCCAGTCTTTCAAGGTCACTCCCACATTCCATTCATTACACTTATTGTAATGAGAAGGCATCTTATACCACTGGACAGCATCATTGCTAGGGAATCAAAATTAAACATAGATCTTAAAACAGGATAAGAAAATATTAATGACAATAGAATACTATTTTATTCTGAAGAAGAAGAAAAAGGAAATAAAATATAATCTCATTACATGTGGTAATAACCATGAACATAATCATAAGAACAATGCTTTTCATTCACTGGATCACTTTGTACCAGTAGTCCTTTACATATGACCAGGCGTTTAGTCAGTGTTAGATACAACAACCCCCCCACCAAACATTCATAAGCTGTATTTGAAGTTCTCATGGCCAGGCCCTCCACATTTTGAGTGCATGTTAAGTGGCTTGCATTTATGTCCTTTCTGGTAAAAAGTGCCCACTGTGAAAAATGGGTTTGCTTAATGACCACGGCATTCACTTAATGACTGTACCAAAAAGTGTTGTACCATGAGGTTGGCCCCAGGATAACTTGCTTAATGAATGGGCATGACTTATAAATATAAATCTGGGCTCAATTCTGGTCATAAGTAGAGGATAACCTGTAAAAGATATCAACATTTACACAATGAAAAATATATCAGGTATTTTTGCATATAACTTAATTTAATATTTAATTCCAATAGAACAGTGTGTGTGTGTGTGTGTGTGTGTGTGTGTGTGTGTATTTAGTGTTACAACCCCTGGTATGACCAAAGCACAGGTTCGAATCCCAGTAAGGGTATGGCTAGCTGATGAGAGCTAAATAGCTTGAAATAGATCTATACTAGTCTCCCTTTATTCATTTATCAGCACAAATGCAACACACACACGCACACACACATACACACACACACACATAAATACATACACACACACACACACACACCAGGAGTGGGTTTCAACCGGTTCACAGTGGTCCCTGCGCGATTCTCCGCGAGCAGCTGGATGGCACTTACAGCGCCTGCGCGAGTCTCCACGAGCAGCTGGAGCATCGCGCAGGCGCTAAGATGCATGCATGAACTGCGCACGTGCACGAGGACGCCGCCGGCCCCGTTCCAACCGAACCAGTTGGAATGGGATTAGCAATATGTACACACATACATATACATACACACATATACATACACACATATACATGCACACATACATACAGTATCTCAGGCTTGAATTGTGGAGCCCTTGATGCTGTCTGAGCTTGGTTGTTTATTTGCAGGCATTTCATTACACAACTAGGATTTTACCTAGTTAGGTAATGAAATGTCTGCAAGCAAACAACCAACCTCAGAGAGCATCAAGGACACCCCATTTAATTTAATATTTGCTCAGATAGTACTTCTAATAAGTATGTGAGATCATTTTTACTTTTGCTTTTAATGTTTAAGTCATATCTTTGGCTTGTTTATAAGAAATAAGAGATATTTTTACAATATAGTTAAACTGGTACTGTGTATTGCTATAAAATTATGTTACTGCTTCCTATAAATTCCCTTTTTAGAGTTTAGAGTTTAGAGTAATTTATTTATATGCCGCCCTTTTCCCTGGGGGGACTCAGGGCAGCTTACAACTCGAAAAGGGAGGGAAACAAACAATTGACACATAAGACAATACATCATTAAAAGCACGACATTCATACTATTCGGGTGGGTTACAGTCTTTAATCCCAGGCCTGACGGGATAGCCAGTTTTTAAGAGCTGTGTGGAAGGTCTGGAGGGTGGTGAGGGTACGAATCTCCACGGGGAGATCGTTCCATAGGGTTGGAGCTGCCACCGAGAAGGCTCTCCTCCGCGTAGTTGCCAGTCGACATTGACCAGCAGATGGGACTCGGAGGAGGCCTAATCTATGGGATCTAATTGGTCGGGTGGAGGTAATTGGCAGTAGGCAGTCTCTCAAGTACATTTTTGGCTATGTAATGTTACAGTTAAACAATTAATTAGCTATATTTCCAGAGTTTCAACTTATAGGGACATGTCATTAGCAATTAATTGTATCAAATAAAGATAATTCAGTCCAGAAATTAATGGCCAAGCCAAAGTATTATGTTCTCCTCCACATTTGGAATTACTTTCAGATGCATTTTTCAACTTCTTAATTATTTTAAGTATATATTTAAGTAATTAAAGAATAGCCTGGTAGATTTTTTAAAATGTATTTTTCAAAGATTTTGTCCCTATAATGTATAATGTATAATTATACATTATAGGGACAAAATCTTTGAAAAATACATTTACGATAATGTATTGATCCTGAAGGGTAGATCATATTTTATTGCTTTGTGAATTTTGTTAGAATCTTTGGCAGGAAATTCATTTGATCTATTTTAAAATCTATGGCCTATTTTAATATCTAAATCAGGAAGAGATTCTTCTGAATATTGTAAAGATTTTACTTGTAAATGAAAATTCTAAGGTTACAGTGGCTACTGACAGATTTTTACAGAAACACAGCTTTTACTAAGAAATCAATGAACTGAGGTTTAAAAGTTTATTATGTAATATTTATTAAATATTTTACTTCTAAAACTGTTTGGTCCAATGACAAGTTTAGATTACATTTATAAGCTGATTTTGAGCCTTTTGGCTGCAAATAAAATTGATTTGATTTTTAAAAACACATATGAAGAAAATGAAGTCAGAATTCCTTTACTTCTTCTATTGTGTATTAATTATTAAAAAGTGTTTTCCGTTACAGTTTAAACATCTGTCAAATAAAGTAGCACCTGGAACAATAACAGGGAGTGTATATTTTCTAGGCAACAACATTAAAATGCAATTAGTCTACTGATCCATGATGAAGCCTAACAAATACGTGTCACTTTAACTGAAATTATAGCCGTATTTTTCCTTATTTGATTCTTAAAAAAATCATCACTTCAGATTTTGGATGAAGAAAATTTTCTTGCCATTCATTATTTGCATCTATGCTATAGATGAGCAGCATAGAGTCTTCCTTTACTGATGTCATATGGCTCCCATGAAATGGCATTTTAAAATTGGAAATCAAGTTGAGTGGATAAACACTGAAATCAAAACTAGGGGGTTAAAAAACAACAAATCCAATCAGGGACGGATCCTTCACTTCTGAGAGATAACTCCTGCTTTTGCAAATTTTCTCAATGGATTACAACTACCACATGTATAGCTTTGTTTTTAAGATAACCTCTAATTCAAGAAAGGCTGATTTAAGAAGGAAGGCACTGTACAGTTTCAAACTGCACAGCAGATTTTCAGAATTATTCTTCAGCCTTCAACTAAACAAGATCTTTCTTATCATTTCATTTCCTGATACATGAACTCTTTAGTTGCTCATACATCAAACTATGTGACAACTATGCTTGGTATCCCAGCTTTTTAATTATATTTACATTTTAAATATTAATTAAAACTTAAAGAAGAAAACCCACTGTTCCAGATGAAGCAAAAACAAATCTTTTCTCTGTGCAATGTTGGAAATTGCTCATAATATTTATAAAAAGTGTTCATTGATCCAATTCAAACGTCAAGGGCTCCTTTCATTTATAGTGAAGCCGCAATAGGAGGATTCAGTTCCAACTCAAAGCAAAGTAGGATATTTATCTTGTTAAAAACAACACCATGTTTTTGGAAGCCATCCACCTGGAAATAACAATTCTTTCTGGGAATACTTATAGTCAAAGAACTCCAAACAGTAAATATGAATGCGATATTGGTTTTTTTTAAATTTTAGGAACTAAATTATTGCCGAAGACTTGTCTATATAGCAGGATGGCTAAACTTTTTGGCACCGAGTGCTAAAAGTGTCTGTGCGCACACACCCATAATGCACTCCCCCCCACCCCAAGCATGCACACATGACCTTGTGCCCGCCCCTGCAAGTGTGTGTGACCCCCCCGTACACCCCCATGCATTCGCACATGACCCCTCCTGCATATGCGGCAGAGACCCAAAAATCAGCTGGCCAGTGGGAAGTAAACATGCATGCAGGGCAGAATTGAGCTAGGGTGACTTGCATACCCACAGAGAGGGCTCTGTGTGCCACCTATGGCACATATGCCATAGGTTCGCCATCATGACTATATAGCATAGCTTGAATGGGATGACAATCAGAGTAGAGTCAGAAGGATTAGGGATTATGTTCTGTTTAAAGTCCATAGTGTACTAAACTATGAAGACAAAAGGAAAGAACAGGATTAAAAAAAATCATCTGCCAATGATGGTGCTTGGAGGTATCCACGCTATTCAGTTCTGTGCCTAAAAATAAATCTATATGAGCCCTTTGTGCCAGTTCAAGAAACAATTCTAAACTTCCATGATTTCCTCCAGCATTACCTGATCCTACCACATGATTATGTATTTCCAGAACAGTTATGGCATAAGCCAAATTGTGCATATAAAAATAAATAAACCAGGAGTGAGACTCTGAAAATTTGTAGACAATCTATTTCTCCATTCGAAGGGAGCTTCAATTAATCTTTTTTTAAATTTATATTAAATTTTTCTGTTCACTGGACATATGAAAATAATTGAAAGTCATCTGCTGTCAATTTTCTAAAGTTCTCCTAGATTTTGAAATAGATTAAATGAACTTCCTGCCAAAGGTTCTAAAAATATTCACAATACAATAAATAAAACATATTTATTATTGTAATAATAAATACAGAGAATCATGAAAAGCGGAGACAACAGCATGCCATCATGACCCTTTTCTTATACATTTAAATAATTTTAAATTTTATTGTATAGGACACAAAATTCCTATTTTTCCTCATCTTTGCACCAAATGAAGATTAATCACAGTAGGATTAAAAAAAAACTTCAGGAACTAAGTAGTCAGTTGGATGACTTCACTTAAATTGGTAGAGAATAGTACATTTTCTATTTTTATTCTTTCAAGTTTGCATGTTATTTCAGAAGTCATTGAGGGGAAAACCAGAATTTTTTATTCTGAGTCCTATATGTTCCTTTGCTGGCTGCTATTATTACTCTATGCAGTGCTATTTTTCCCCCTTTGAAAATGAGTTTGCATTAGAAAACTACATTTAACTTGGCAAGGTAACAATGCACCTATTCAATTGTTAAGGGAAAAGGTCTTGTTATCCAGTGCTAAAATGCCTCTTGCAAGAGTCTTTGATTTATTTATAGTAAATAAATAGTAAATAAGTACTATCCTACTTCAGCAGACTGATTAGCTGTGAAGTAATCAATTCATGTTTTATGTTTGATTTCATGTTTGAATCAGGAAGATAAGAATACCCAAACCCTTGATTTTCTGATATTTACCAAAAGAAAAGGGGGAAAAAGCCAAATAATAACTTTGGCTTTTTACTGATTCTTAAAATCCAGAACATAATTCTTTGCCATAAATAATAGTGATAGCATTTTTGATAGTGGATTATGCAATGTAGAAATATACAATTTATTACTAAATAAATTACTAAACGAGGATGGAAAAATGAGGACAAAGAAACAAAGCACTTAATACATTGTAGTTCCAAGATAATTTTTTAAAACTGTGAGAATTTGATGAAATTCTGCAAGAGAACTAAGATTTTTCCCACTGGTGGACCAATCATTTCCTTGACTTTTTTCTTGTTTTTTACATGTTGAAAGGAGCTTTTGTAAGGTTACTTTTTACTTTTGTTGCAAGTCTTAGTTCATTTTGAGCCTTAGCTTTCCTCACTTCACTTTTGCAGTGGGCTATTTGCTGATATTCTGCCTTAGTTATGCGTCCATTTCTCTACTTTTTATGTTCGTCCTTTTTTGTCTTTAAATTTATCAGATAATTCTTTATGCAGCCATGCTGGTTTCTTTTGAGAGCTGTGAGTTTTCTTCTTCATTGGTATTATGATAGATAATAATTTCAGTTTTCAAAATTTCCTAAGCTTCTTGAGTTGTTTTCCCCTTGAGGATTCTCATCCATGGTACCCTTCCCAAGCTCTCTCTAAGTTTATTGAAATTAGCTCTCTTAAAGTCCAAGACTCTAGTATGACTTTGTTCTGTTGCTTTTGCCTACATAATGTTGAATTTTAATATCACATAATCACTCCCTCCGAAGGCTCCTGAAGCTTCATCACCTTCTATCATTTCATCTCTGTTATTAAGAATTAAGTCCAATATGGCTGATCCCCTAGTTCCCTTCTCTACTTTTTGGGAGATTTATAAGGGCAAAATTGTAATACAGAAAGATATTTTGTCAGGAAGCAAATTGATCTTTGTTACATGAAGTCAAAGTATGTTCTTGAATGTGTACCAAATTTCTAACCAAATATTCTCGAGTTGTATAGTTTAAAAACTTGTTAGAGCAGATTGTAAGAAGTAAGAACAAATGGACAGTTTTGCATAATTCTTGTGAAATATATTAGTCATATAGGTAAAAAGGATACTACTGATAAGATCAGCAGAAACTGAATTCCCAATAAAAACGGAAGATAAGACCGAAGAAAGCAATAGGTGTGTTTCCTGGAAAAAAGTCTCTAATAATTTAATCGTTTAGTGAGCTGAATAATTTTACCAAGCAAGGGAGGAATCCTGCTTCTCTTGTTTTCTGTTTTCTTTTTATCAATGCTAAACTCAAAGAGGCTTACAATGCCATTCTTAACAAATAATGATGACTCCAAAATTACAACAGAGGTGTGGCAATATCATTACACAAATACTACCATTATGTACTCCTGTCCTAATAGCTTCCTCAAGTCCGTAAGTCTTGGCATTTATCTGCTATCATCACTTTTTTCCCCAACATAACCCCTTTTGTACATTCATTATGCTTACTCCTACTTAGAACATGGTCATCTGTATTAATAGTTTCCAATTTAGAACGTGGTCATCTGTATTAATCTAAGTACTCTTCTACTGAAATGGTACGGGAGGAATAATAGCTGCACTGGTTAATTTTAAATGTCAAAAATATTTTTGGCATGGGGTAGGTGTAGCGTGCCTCACCACCCTGTATGTCGTAGGTGGTATATAATAAATCTGACAACACTTACATTATGATATCCCACAGAGCAATCTGCAGCAGCAATCAATGGCTTATTCTTTAGAGAAGAATAATATTTTTAAGGTACAAAATTTTCTTTGCTTCAAGCACAAACAGATGTGCTACTTTGAAGAACCATTACATTCAAATTATTATATAAAGATGGGAAAAATTGACACACTTTCATCAGCAGTATCAAAAATATAATAGTTTTGGAAGAAAAGATAGCTATTCTTGGTAACTCCAATTCCCCATCAGAAATAGCTAGTCTAACTTGGGACAAGGAATAAGAATTGTAGGTTACCAATATTTGAAGGGCACAAATTTCTCATTGATTTTATTATAAGCCCTAAGGTCATTGAAGACAGAAGCCTTACTGCCTCCTCCCATCTCCTAGCAATTCTGCTCAAGATCCATATTTGTCTCTGTCCTAGAAAACAGAGATGTTATTAAAAGAGAAAGAAAAAATACAAAAGAGATACTTTAGGTTTTATGTACACAAAAATTCAGCTTCAAATTTCCAGAAGGGAAAACAAAATTTTCTCCCTCCTTCCAGTAAACTTTAGAAAAACCCTGGGAAGGAAATAAACTAGGTTTCCCATTAGGGTGGTATTTACTCACCTTTCCCACTGGTTTGAGCATGAATGCACCACCTCCGTGCATACACTTTTCTCTAACAAAGGACCTAAATGGGATGCCATAGAGCCAGGCTGGGTAGGCGGGTTAGGCAGGGCCACTCATGATTTCAGCTACCGATTTGGCAAATCAGTCCTAACCAATAGAATACCACCTCTGTTTTCCATCAGTGATTTTGTTTAAAATAGCTAAATTCCAACAACACTAACAGAAGGGAGCTGCAGCTAAGTTCACGACAAGAACAAGAAGACCCATGGTCTTTCACACTTCCTATTGGCTAAATTATGATTTGGTATCAGTTCTAGCTATAAAATTCTTACTCAACACTACATTCTACAAGCAGGTTAGAGAAGTAGTGCAATTGCAGAGAATTTAGAAACCATAGATACAAACATATTGTCTGTAGAATAGTACACACGGATATCTGACTAAATTTATTTGAATCTCAGATTTCAGGCTCTGGATTGCTTTTTGATAATTTTTTGAGTTAATGGACTTTAGGTTGCTTTCCCCCCCCTTAACCTTGGCTTTCTCTGCCATATATTCTGCAAAATAGTTGTTTCTGGCATGAAAAGAGTTCTAATTTCTCTAGTTTCAATGCTTTCAGGCTGTGCTTTATTCACTGTACGAAAGTTGACTCTGCAAAGTGTTTGTCTAAATGCACATATGCATGTGATACCCTAATCTGTAAAATAATTCAATATTTCATTCATTCATGAATACAGTATTTAGGACTATAAATAATTGTTTATTCCTACTTTAAGCAAAGATGCACCAAAAAACAAGAATACCTCCAGGAAAGAAGGTTGTCAAATTTTTCCACTTTCAATTTGCAAAATATATGGGGTGCTCAAAAGTTGTGACAGCCTTGGACTTTGTAAATGTATTTTTGTTATTTTAATACTATTTTCACCCCATTAAATGGCATACAATAAATTAGGATTATATTGGCATGCCAAAGGATGGGAATGACATACGGTAAGATCCTTTACCTCTTCTTTTGCACCTATGGTTTTTTAAATCATAGGTATGGACTTTCCCCTTGAGCATGGTGAAATTTGCTATTTGCTGGGGGATAAAAATATTGATTAATGGATAATTAGATGCAGCAAAGAAAACCCAGTTTGGTGCAATGGTTAAAGCCCCAGCTTAGAAACCAGCATACTGTGAATCTTGCCTCCGGCTCAAAGCCAACAAAGTGACCTTGGGCCAGTCTTTCTCAGCCCCAGCAATAAACAGTCAAGGCAAACCACTTCAGAATTTTTGCCAAAAAAACTGCAGGGTGTACTAGGCAATTACCAAGAGCTACCTTAATGTGGCACCAAGAATGGGTGAGACGAGAAAGACAAAATTTCTGATAAGACTGAATTTGTCAAAAAAGATGACGAGAAGCATTTTGATTCTATGGGCTGAGGGCTGACTTGAGTCAAAGAGGATGTAGCTGCTTCTCATATTTTTCTGTCATAATTATACTAGCTGCAAAGGAGGGGGGGGGGTGGAAGAAACATAATTTGTGCTTCTTTTGATAAGTAAATTGATTTGATGCTTCAGATAACAGACTGAAATTGATCTAACACTTAGTTTGAGACCAGCTATAATAAGAGACAAAAATGGAATGGTTAAAACTGACTGTACTATTGTATTATTATATATTATTGAAAAAAGGAAAGAATGAATAATAGCAATAATATATTTAATAGAGGAGACTTTAATTATGCCTTAAATTTTCCTTTTGGTATTACCTAGTAGGTTATACATCCAACAGTCAGCAGCAATTCAAAAAACAGGAATGAAAAATAGCTTTAACTATATGTTTAAAATATCTAGATGACTGATAGATTAATTATATCTCATCAAATTGGTGTCAGTTTGCAGCAGCACATAGATAGATAGACTTTCTCCAGAATGATCTGCCCACTTACAGTCTTCCGCATTTAGTTCAAAACATCAACACTTTTTCTTTCCTGCTTCTTCAGAGTTCAACTTTTGTTTCCACAGAGTGTCATTTTTACTCTATCAAGTGCTAGTCTTGACTCCTGGTTCTTTTGTTGCTGATAGTCAATCCTAAAAAAAAACAAAAGTTATCTACTTCATTGTACCTCCTAAAACTGGTTGAATTCTTTATAGTTAATCTTAGTCCCATTTTCCCTCACTGCTCACTTATTTTCAGTATTAGAACTTGCAGATTATTTGCATTATTTTATTTAATTTATCAAATTTAGATACTGTCCACCTCATTCTCAGGAGGACACTTTTCAGCTATCTGAGCAATATTGTCAGCCTAGAGGAGGTTCTTATGTTCCTTCTCTAATTTTAAAACCAGTCCAGCTTCCTTCAAAACATATTCAGCATATATATATAATAAATTAATAAGGAGAGAGTATTCAGGCTGGTCTCATTCGTTTCCTGACCTGGAACTAGTCTATTTCTTCATATTCCCTCCAGATTACAACTTCCTGTATTCTGTGTAGCTCTTCCTGAGAACAATCAGATGATCTGGGATTCCTGTTTTCCTAAGGACATTCCACAGCTTGACATAGTCAATGTGGACAACACAATTAAAGTCTTTCTATAATCAAAGAAGCACATATTGATTTTCTTTTGGCATTTTAGGGTCCTTATTAATGTAGTGGCATCAACAATAATTTCTCTTGTTTGCCAACTTTTTCTAAAAATAGCTTTAACATCTGACCTTCCATTTTATGTATGATTCTAAAAACATTTCTTTAAATGTAAAATTAAAGATATTGTATGATAGTTTATACATTATTACATGTCCTTTTTGGTATTAGTATGTAGACTAATATTTTCTAATCTGTTGGAGGCTCTGTATATAATCATTTTTACAACTCCAATATCGATAGTTTACTCTACTGGGCATCCTATTAATTAAAATCTTTACTACCTAAGATAGAATATTGGGGTTCAAAGAATGTGATCTGATTCAGAAACATATGTTAAATTATTCCAAGCACTAGCATATGCACACTGTGTTGCATTGGAATGGAATCAAAATGTTGTTTGAACTGATGACACCAACCTTTTTTTATGAGTTAATTTAAAGCATAAAAGATTGCATGAATCCAGTGGTGGGATTCAAATAATTTAACATGCGGTTCTTAGCCCTAATGATTTCTTCCAACAACCAGTTCACCAAACTACTTAGAAAGTTAACAACTGGCTCTCCTGAAGTGATGAGAACTGGCTGAATCCCACCACTGCATTAATCAGAATAAAACTTTGACCTCATTTTGATTTCAAAATACAGCAGAGCCCCCCCCCCAATAATTAGTTGGGGATAAAAAATAGCTGATAATCTAGTCGTCATATTTTGTTTTTCTCAGTAATTCTACCTTGTATTGTTATGGGCAAGGCTTGATAACAATAGCCCTATATAGTGTTCTAATATGAGAAAAGCAGCTGGTATGATGTAGTGGGAAATCTGCCAGAGGATTACCCTCTAGCATTTCCATCAGAGAAAAATGATCTGCTACAGTATGTTATGTTCAGTTTGATCTTCAGGGATGCGTCAAGTGACTGCAGATTATGTTGGGGCCATGAGGCAGCACTTGATGGAATGGATGGAAAACATAACATTTACAACTCTGTGCTGCTAAAATTCGGACTGCAAACCCTTGGGATGTTTATTTGTTGTTTGTTTTTATAAAACTGCAATAAAACCTTCGTCCTGTCTATCTTACTTGAAATGGGACACTATTACAGTTTCTTCATATCTTGTTGTTTTCATAAAACCAGAGAGTGTCTTTCTCCTGGTTCTCTTGCATAATTCTCCTGCAGCATTTATCTTTGAAATTCCATACATCCATTACCAATTTAAAATTATTGCGCCTAGGAATAATGAGTTAGTTTTCATTCTCTTTATCTACCTAATATTTGTAGTGTAAATGTAATTTAGTGTACCAGATATCAGAACTTGATTCGTAGGAAGTCTATTTTTCCTCCCATCATAGTGAAATGGCCAGAATGTGGCTACTGAAGTATATTGTATTATCTTGTATTATAACAATAAAGAGTCCTGGAATACAAATGATATCTTTCCTTATGTTTGTTTATAGTCTGGTTTCATTTTCAGCCTAATGCATTCTTCCAGTCTTGACAAAATTGCCATTTTCACACCACAATAAGGAGTCACTAATTTTTCTAGCCCCATTGCTGTGGAGATGTTCACCAGGCGATTACCCCGAAAGCCTCTGGCAGTAGCAGTATATTCTGTCAATGTGTGATATCCCCTGGAAGATACTTTTCCCAACAATCCATCTTGACATAAAGCTGTATTTTGAACCTCCCTCACCCCTCATTAAATCTGTGAAGGCTGTGTAGTAAAAAGGGACGTGTTGGCTCAGAGGCTAAGACATGGAGCTTGTCGATCAGAAAGGTCGGCAGTTTGGTGGTTCTAATCCCTAGCGCCATGTAATGGAGTGAGCTCCTGTTACTCGTCCCAGCTTCTGACAACCTAGCAGTTTGAAAGCATGTAAAAATGCAAGTAGAAAAATAGGGATCACCTTTGGTGGGAAGGTAACAGTGTTCCATGTGCCTTTGGCATTTAGTCATACCAGCCACATGACCATGGAGGCGTCTTCAGACTCTTCGACTTTGAAATGGAGATGAGCACCACGCCCTAGACTCAGGAACAACTAGCACATTTGTGTGTGGGGAACCTTTACCTTTATAAAGGTGTGGCTGAAAGTATGTTTCTATGTACAGCAGTTAATTTACATTGTAGATATCATCTTGTTTTGTACAAAGTGCTACATATTTACATTGACTGTATGGCAGCTATATGTATCAGATTCATTCAAAGTGTACAGAATTTCATAAACTATTTCTAAGTATATTGGTACTTCTGCCACAGTTACCTTATAGATCTCCTAGTCTCTCTGCCATAAATAGATAAGTAGATGGAACTCCTGTGAAGCAGGAGTTTGGTTCAGTCTCAACCATTCTGCTAGTTTTGTTGGCTATTGGGCAAGAGCAGCAGAAAAACTAATGTCTGATTATATCTGTGCCCCTGCTTCATAATTCAGTTCTTCCTTTACTACCCTGTTTTGCCTTAAAATCCCACTTAATGGTATTAGTATTTAGCTAGCTTTAGTATTACTCAATGAAGATCTTTGTGCCATGTTAAAGGCTACTGTAACCACACATTTATTATAATGTAAGCTTCTATATACTTGAGTTTACATCATCAAATTCATGATCATGGGTCTCCTACCAGAGGCCTGACAGTCAAAAATCCCATTAGCCAGTATTTTAGCTGCTCATAGCACTGCTGTATTCTGGACAGAGATCTGATTTTATTTCTGGGATCTGTTGGAGTTCATCTCCCAGCCTAGGAGTCACAGCCTCAAGTGCCATTACCCTGGAACCACTTTGGTCTTTTCTTTCCATATCTTCCTTGAGGCCCAGGTACTTCTCCAAGTTCACATACTCCTTCTCTCTGGTGTTGGTCTCTCTCCCCTTTGTCTCTCTCACACACACCAGAGGTGGTATTCAGCAGGTTCTGACTAGTTCTGGAGAACCAGTAGCAAAATTTTTGAGTAGTTTGGAGAACCGGTAAATACCACCTCTGACGGGCCCTGCCCCCATCTATTCTCTGCCTCCTGAGTCCCAGCTGATAGAGAGGAAATGGAAATTTTATAGTATTCTTCCTCTGCCATACCTACCAAGCCATTCCCACCAAGCCAGGACAACAGAACTGGTAGTAATTTTTTTTGAATCCCACCACTGACACACACTGCACATCCTAGATATATATCACACATCATTGTTGTTTAGTTATTGAGTTATTTCTAAATTATCGTGACCCATGATGGACAACATTTTGCCAGGGCTGCCTTTCAGTAACTGCTTTTTAAATTTCTTGTAAACTCATGCTTATGTTGTAAGTGATAATATCTGGTCACCTTGCCTTCTAGCAGTCTCTATTTTGATGACTTTGATGTTTCCACCCATTAGGCTCTTCTCCAATGACTCTTGCATTTGCATAATATTCCTAAATATTTTAAGCTTAAGCTTCTCTACTTGTGTTTCCAGCAAGCCCCCTGATTTTGTTAAACTAACATTAAATTATTTGTTTTAATTGTGATCCTAAATCCACAAATGTCTCCAGCACTACAATAAAAAGTAATAATTTATCTTTGTTCAGTCTTTTGTATGGCTCAGCTTGCACAGCCATATGTTATAAAAGGTAAAACTGTGGCTTTGACAATGCATACATTTGTTGTCAGTGTGCAATATTTGTACTTTGCTATTTTGTCTAGATCTGTCATATTCCTTCCTATGAATGAACCTTAGAAATCTATGGCGATTCTTAATTATCTAGGTCATACTTTTTCCAAATCCAGTTGCCTTTTGAAAAGCACAATTTGTGCTGACCCTAGGAGATCTTGATGGCATATTTTCAAGTTAGCCTGAGAAGACTCCCCCCCCCCAAAAAAACTACAATTCTCTCTTGTGTTTTGAACTCATTGAAAATTAAGAAGGTCAAGTCCAAAATGATAGGGTTTTTTTTCAAAAAACCTATATATTTCTTGGCATCTAGAAGGGAAGCTTATAGAACAAGTTAAATTCTTTCCGTACTTAGACATGATTTTTATTAACATAGGATTGTGAATAGATCACTTCAAAAGATTTGCAGTGAAGCTATGATAAGCTTAAATATGCTATTAAAACTATTCAATTATAATTCCCTAGCAATTGTCTCATATACTAAAAATATATAAGACCTAAACCACATATTTACTAACCTATGTAGTTACTAAAAGCTCCTCTATTTGTACAAAAATAAAACAGTTTTTTTTAAAGAAATACCTTGGAAGCTGATAGCATCATTCTAGGTCATGTAGTCAGAGCACAAATAGACAACTGTTCTGTAAAATATAATGCCTTAATCAAAGGCCGTAACTATTGATGGAGAAACAACAAATGGATCTCAGGAGGTAATCCAAACATGGACTAAAAGAACAGCTAGGGATGTCTTTTCCAGATGAGTAAACAGCCTTTTAAATTATGGCACTGCATATTCTATCACACACCTATTTATTTTCAGGTAAAAGCGATGTCAGTGTTCAAACCAACATAGTGTTGTTTCCAAGTATTAATTCCATGAAATGGTTGGCTAAGAGAAAAAGTTCATTTGAACAGATAAATATCTAACTATGGGCTTGACATGGGGTCAAAGAACTATTTTTACCAGAGGTTTATTTAAACTGTTGGATTCAATGGAAAAATATTGGTGATGTGATAAAATATCATGCAAGGAAAGGAAGCGTATTTTTATTTTATGCACAACAATATGAAATCACAGCTGTCGGTTCTTTAGCTACTGTTGTCCTTCATACCCATCAACTTCTTTCCAAAAACAAGGTTGCCGTAAGGTGTTGGCATACTATGTGTCTGGATCAAAGCAGTGTGACTTTTTGCAACTGACTAATGTATAGATTTTTTAAGGGCTGTTCAAATTTTTTGGGTGTGGCCCCCATTGTGCCAATAACAACTGGGACCACTATAGTTGGTCAATACCATAATTTTTCATCCTTGATCTTCATATCTTTAACTTTCTGATCTTCTCCAACTTTTCGTCTTCTACCTTTCCTGACATCAATTATCAACGCTTCAACTTTTCATTAATAGCACATTGTAATATTTACAGGTGTTCCAATGCATCATTTAGGCAACTGTGTTATATTATTATTTATAATTAGTTTCTGCACTCTTCTTGCACCAGCTGAGTGCATGATCTATTTTTCTTTTGCTTCTTTGCACAATCTGAACTTTGAATTATTTCATGATTTTTCAATTCTGGGCTTGATTTCATTAGTTTGAATAGTTTGTTCTGGAGCAGCCAAAATCCAGCCTTAGCTTTCTTTCTTTCTTTTTTTTTTTTTTTTTAGAACTTTTTTATTTTTCTTTAAAAAAAAACACAAATATGTCATCATTTGTCAATCATTAAAACATTGAAGTACAATTTTTTTTTGTGTGTACCCCTCCCTCCCTCCACCCCCCACCCCCCCTCCTCCTTCCCCCCCCCCCGACTTCCCAGAACCCGTACACGGTATAGAATTTTAACTAACACAGTCTAAAATCTATTGAGAAAAAAGAAATAAAGAAATTAATGACATTGTAGATTGACCTTAGCTTCTTCTTACTGAACTAACTTTAAACAATTTAAATCATTTCTGATCTTAAGCATAGGCTAACTGGAATTTCTTAGTCCCGTATTTATTTTGTATATAGTCAATCCATTTTTTCCAGTCTCGTTTATATCTCTCATTTGAATGATCTTTGAGATATGCCGATATTTTAGCCATTTCAGCTAAGTTTGTTACTTTCAATGTCCATTCTTGAATTGTAGGCAAGTCTTCCTTCTTCCAATATTGCGCCACCAACAGTCTTGCTGCAGTTATCAGGTGCAGAGTCAAATTGGTCTCTACCACTGTAAAGTCAGTACATATACCTAGTAAAAATAACTGAGGACTAAACTTTATCCTTCTTTTAAAAACATTTTGCATGACCCACCATATTTTTATCCAAAATGCTTTAACCTTTTGGCAGGTCCACCATATATGATAATATGTAGCATCGAGAGAACCACATCTCCAACATTTAGGCTGTACATTCGGATACATAGAAGCCAACTTTTTAGGATCTAAATGCCATCTATAGAACATCTTGTAAAAATTTTCTCTCAGATTTTGAGCTTGTGTAAATTTCACATTTCTTACCCAGATTCTTTCCCATGTATCCAACATTATTGGTTCCTCAATATTTTGAGCCCATTTTATCATACAATCTTTAACTAATTCTGTTTCCGAATCCATCTGTATTAATACATTATATATCCTCTTTATATGCATTAAGCTTTGATCTCTTATTTGTTTAAACAAATTATCCTCAACTTGAATAAAACCAATTTTTTGATCTATTTTCCACCTAGCCTGTAATTGCCCATACTGGAACCATGTTTGAACTACCTTCTCCTCTTTTAATACCTCTAAAGATTTTAATTGTAATACCCCCCTTTCCGAGGTAAGAAGCTGTCTGTAGGTAATTCTGTCCTGTTTTTGTGCTGTATTCATATTTTCAATTGCGTGTCTAGGAATTGCCCACATGGGTATCTTGTCATTTAATTTATATTGATATTTCTTCCAGACCCGCAATAAAGCATTTCTTAAAATATGACTTTTAAAGTTCTTATCCAATTTTTTGTTGAATAACAGGTAAGCATGCCAACCAAATACCAGATCGTGTCCCTCAATGTTCAATATTCTATCATTGGTTAAGTGAATCCAGTCACTAATTACAGATAATACCACTGCATCATAATATATTTTTAAATTAGGTAGTTTCAATCCTCCTCTCTCACGTACATCTTGCATTATTTTCATCTTTACCCTCGGCTTCTTTCCTGCCCACACAAATTTGTTGATACCCTTCTGCCATTCTAAAAGGTTCGCATCTTTTTTAAGTATAGGTAACATTTGGAAGAGAAATAAAAATTTTGGTAAAATGTTCATTTTCACTGCCGCTATCCTACCCAGCAAAGATAAGTGCAATTTCTCCCATTTTTTCATCTCTGTCTGTGTGCTATGCCAAAGTGGTTCATAATTATGCTTATATAATTTCCCATTTGAAGTTAAAATGTTAACTCCAAGATATTTAACTTTTTTAACTACCTCACATCCTAGCATCACTCCTAATTCTTCCTTTTGTTTAATATTCATATTTATAGCTAATATTTTGGTTTTTCCTAAGTTTATTTTAAAGCCCGACACTTGACCATATTGATTAATCATATCCATTAAAACCATACTAGATTCCTGCGGTTGTTCCAATATTATGACCAAATCATCCGCAAAAGCGCGGACTCTATATTCTTGCTGCCTAATCTTGATCCCTTTTAAACCATCCAAGCCCCGTATTTTATTCAACAATACTTCCAAAGTTATAATAAACAATAATGGGGACAAAGGACAGCCCTGTCTTGTACCTTTTCCAATTTGAAAAGAGTCTGTTAGACTTCCATTGACTATAATTTGTGCTGTTTGCTGTTGGTATATTGCTTTAATTGACTGTAGAAAATTATCTCCTATCTGCATTTTTTGCAGTATCTTCAACAGAAATTGCCAGTTAACTCGATCAAAGGCCTTCTCAGCATCCAAAAATATAAACGCAGCAGGGATCTGGTTGTTCTTTCCCAAATATTCTAATGCATTAATAATTAATCTAACATTACTTTTCATCTGTCTCCCTTGTATAAAACCTGTTTGGTCCGTATGTATCAATTGTTGAATGACCAACATTAACCTATTTGCTAATATTTTAGTAAAAATTTTATAATCTACATTCAGTAATGAAATAGGTCTATAATTTTTGGGTTGAGTAGTATCTTGTTCTTCTTTGGGTATCAAAGATATAAACGCTGTCTTCCAAGATGGAGGGACTTTACCTTCCATTTGAATCATATTAAATAATTCTCTAAGAGGTTCTACCATTTCTAACTGTAAGTTTTTATAGTAAACCGCTGTCAAACCATCTGTACCTGGTGCTTTCCCTAACTTTAATTGCTTAATTACCTGCAGGATTTCCCCCGAGGTTATTGGTTGATTCAATTTTTGCCTGTGTTCTTCTCTAACTGAAGGTATTTTCTCTTTGTCTAAATATTTGTCTATGTCTAAACCATTAATTTTATCCCCTTTATACAGTTCTGTAAAAAATTCCCAGAAAGCCTTTTGAATCTCTTCCTGTTGAAACACCTCCTTCCCTCTGTAAAACAGTTTAGATATATTTCGAGTTTTCCTTTTTTTCCTAATCTGATAAGCTAACCATCTGCCAGGTTTGTTTGCATTACAAAAAGTATTGTGTTTTGCATATAATAGATTAGTAGCCACCTGGTCAGAGATCAACATGTCAAATTGAGATTTTAATATGTTAATAACTTCCTTAACCTTTGTATCGTCTGGGTTCATTGTTAACTCCAGCTCTTTTCTCTTAATTTCCTCTTCCAGTTCTGTTCGTTTTAACCCTTGCTTATTTCTATGTGTTTTATTTATATTCATCAAAACTCCTCTCATATACGCTTTGCTTGCGTCCCATACAAATTCCATAGATGTACCCTTATTCATATTCAAAACAAAATATTCAGATAGTAATTTTTTACAATCATTAATATACTTTTCATATCTAAATAAGTTTTCATTCAATCTCCAAGACCTTCTTGCCTGCACTACCCTTCCCAACTCCATCCAAACTGGGTTATGGTCCGAAAGGATCCTAGCTGCAATCTTTGTTTTCTTGACCCTAGAAAGCAAATCATTAGTGGTTAGAATAAAATCAATCCTTGAGAGGGATTGATGCCTGTCCGAGAAGAAAGTGAAGTCACATTCCTCTGCATTTCTTTCTCGCCAAATATCTCTCAATTCAAAATCATCCATAATGTCAAAGAAAGATTTGGGTAACTTTGCTCGCATCTTGGTATTTAGGCGGGAAATCTTCTTATCTCTCTTAGTGTCTATCACTCCATTCCAGTCACCCAATAATATACAGGAACTATAGTCCCACTGTACTAATTTAGCATGAAGATTTCTATAGAATCTATCTTGCTGTTGATTGGGAGCATAAATTCCCAAAAGTAATGTCTTTTTCCCTTCTAAGATTAAGTCTAAAGCAATATATCTTCCGAAGGGATCTGCTTCTATTAATTCAGCTTTCATATCTTTTCTTAAGTATACAACTATACCATTCTTCTTTTCCATAGCAGAAGCTGCAAAATGTTGACCAAGTTTTAAGTTGATCAAATATTTTTGATCAGTTGACTTGATATGAGTTTCTTGCAAACAAATTACATCGTTCTTAAACTGTTTGAGATAATGAAATATTTTCTTCCTCTTCTGTGGAGAGTTCAGTCCATTGACATTCCATGTTAAAATCTTAGTTGTCATTTTTGGTTGGTTGAAGCATTTTTAGAGCTTCCTGCACGGCCTGTTTAACCTTAGGTCTAGCTCCTCCCATTGCTTCCAGATTTGTTGTTGTAGATCCTTGATCGATGGCCGATGATTGTTGATGCTGTTGCTTTTTAGCTTGTTTCTCCATACGTCTAGTAGTCATGCGGCTAGGTCTTGGTTCCATAGCACCTTGCACTTCTAGAGAAGAAAGATGCTCCATCTTGTCTGATGGTTGTGTAGTTTGCTGTCTATCCTGTCTTTCTTGTGGTCTTTCTCTGGGTCCAGATGGTGCAGGGTGTCCGGCCTTCAATATATTATAATAAAAATCTCGGGCTTTCCATACAGAGTTGAGGCGGTACCTTTGCTTATCAAATGTAAATATGATGCCAAATGGTGCATCCCATCTATACTGTATCTGACGATTTCTGAGTTCTTCGACCAAAAAAGCGTAGTCTCTCCTGGCTCTTAACATTGGAGGTGGTATCTCTTTCAAAACAACCAGGTCTTGACCGCCAATTTGAAGCTTAGTGTTATAAGATGCTTGCAGTACCATATTTCTAAACTCTCTTGTAGTAAAATATATAACGATGTCTTGAGGAAGCTGCTTCTGCTTTGCCAGCCAGGAGTTGACGCGGTAAGCTTTGTCAATTTGCCAGCCTTGGTTGGTCCCTGGTCTTCCCATCAGGCGGTCAAAAGCTTCCGATAGGAACTGTTTCAGGTTCTCCTGTTTCTCCTCACGCAGCCCCCTTACTCTTAATGCGAACTCCATTTGTCGGTACTGTATCATAATAATTTCTTTTTCAGCATTTTCCACTTTTTGTTCCACCACCTCTGTTTTCAATGTCAAGTTAGCATTGGCATCATTAAGAACCTCTAGAGTATCTTCCACTCCAGAAATATGTTCTGTTAATACAGTTACAAGACTCAGCATGTCGTCTCTAATTTTATCAACCTTAGCCTCAAATTTCTCATACAACTCCTGTTTAAGTCCTTTTATTTCACTTTTAATTTCACTTTTAATTTCTTCTTTCATTTCTTTTATTTCCTCTTTTCTCTCCTCTCTATTATCTCTAAATTTATCTTCCATTTTAATTGTCTGTGCATTAAGAGCCTCGCTTAGATTACTCAGGAAAAATTCTTTCGTTAACACATCCCCAGCAGGGGGCGTAGGAAGCGGAGGCTGCAGCTTTGTGCCAGGCACTGAGGATGTGCCCCTGGAAGTAGAGGGTGACGACTTCAAGTTAATATTTGGTTTTGAGGCCATTTCAAAATTTATCTGCCTGCAGTTAATAAAACTCTATTGCCTAAATATGCAGCTTTAAGAAAAGAGGCTTTTATTTTGAAGTTTAAGGCTTGGCAAAACTTTCAGTGAGTAAACATTGTAACAAGACCATTCAGCAGATTCATCACCATTTAACTTCCAAATAAGCAAGGTTAATAAAGGAGTAAAATTCTTCTATTGTGAAACCAAAACAAATGATAAGCAATCTCTTTTGTTTTGAATTCTTTTGAGGATTTGCATTGTCTAGCAAAAAGTGTTCGTTATTACCGGAGAAACCAGGCTGCTCGGCGCCATTTTAGAAGCCTCTGAGTAAATAATTTTTCGGAGGAGAAAAAGAAAAGAAGCTAAAATGTTGATAAGCAATTAATGTCCACAGTGAACGGATCCAGCTCGTGATAAGAATAAATCAAACAAAACTTTGATCAGAGTGGGAGAGACCTACTTTGTCCTGCACAAGGCAGTTTGAAGTTCCCAGCACGGACAGCCGTTCTGCCTTGGGCTAGCCCCCCTTTCCTTGCAAGCACAAAAGCTGCAAAAATCGAAGAGCATTTGCCAGCAAAACAGTTTCTTCTTTCCTTCTTGCCTGAAGGATAAGAAAACCTGATAAGACGTCAGATGGAAGATCCTCTAAACAGGTACGTAGCCAGGAATTCGGAGGCAGCTGATTTTTTGCTGCTTCCACCAGTAGGCTCCTCCCAGGAAGTCCCTTAGCTTTCTTTCTTAATGTTCCAGTTGTAAGCCATTGCCAGGTTTTATGTTCATCCACTTTCACGTCTATCTTTTGTAGACAATGATCATATAATGCTTTTCTTTCCCAACATTCTGCGCTTAATTTTATTACAATATTTCAATATTCATGTTTTGTTTCCTGCACATTCAGTAAGTTTTAATTTTTAACTTATACCAATGGTTGTTCTGCACACTTTTCTTCCTTGACAGTTTGTTTGACTTGAAATAAACTTTGCTTCATTTCTGTCAGATATAAACTATCAATATCTCTATAGGGATGTAATGATAGTGAGTAATCATAGGTTTTTTGTTTTTGGGTCCAAAGTGTCTGGTTCAGCTTCTGTCCACTTAATAATTCCAATAATGTATTGTATAAAAGGTATGGCCCAGATATTGATGGCTTTGTAGTGTTTAGTGTATAGTAGTAGTGTATAGGAGCTGAGGTGGCACAGTGGTTAAATGCAGCACTGCAGGCTACTTCAGCTGACTGCAGTTCTGCAGTTCGGCTGTTCAAATCTCACTGGCTCAGGGTTGACTCAGCCTTCCATCCTTCCGAGGTGGGTAAAATGAGGACCCGGATTGTTGGGGGCAATATGCTGACTCTGTAAACAGCTTAGAGAGGGCTGAAACCCCTATGAAGCAGTATATAAGTCTAACTGCTATTGCTATTGCTATTTCCACCTTTTAATTTTGTCTTTAGCAATTTTCTCACTCTTGAAGTGTATTCTTTACTAATCCCATTTTACTTGTTCATGCTTGAAGTTATTTAACTGTAAAAAACCCTGATATTTGTAGGATTCATCCTGATGGTTCATTTCAGTTGCCTCACCTCTGTAATTTTATCCTGATATTGCTACTGTCGTGCATTCCTCTAGGCCAAATTCCTTTGCTATATCTGTGATAAAAATTCAGTTTCAATTTCTGACTTTCTATAATTCATACAAATGAAATAAGAGATTTTATTAACACTTTTTGGTTATCGATATGCTGAAATTTGCTTTCTTCAAAATCAGTGAAAGTGAGATTGTAACAATGACAAATAATGAAATTGATAATGAGTCATCCTGGAAGATGTTCTCTTAATGTTGGCAAGCCCATATTTTTCATTTCCAATCCCCAATTCTGTCTTCTACTATTTCATTACTTTTCTATAAACATTCTACTGTTTTTACTGACAACAGTTGTTTCCAAACTTTGGGTGATCTAATTATATTATCATAAATCACAGCCTTTTTATAATCAATTCACGTTTATAAATTGTTTTCTAAGGTTTTGCAATTCTCCAAAACCATTTTATCAATCAGAAACTGATTATTTGTACTTCTGCTTTTCCTTTTATTTCTTTGTTATACTGGAAGTTATTTTCTTCTAAATAATCTTGAATGTTATGTGCTATTAAGCCTGTGAGTAATTTAAACATTATAGGCAAGCAGGTTATTGGCCTATAGCAGCGGTGGGTTTCACTTACCTTCCCTAACAGTTCGCAAATGTGAGTGTGTATGTGCTTGCTTTGCTCACGTGCCACGGCTGCACATGCGCACCACATTCTGCGCATGCACAGTGCTCATGCATATGATGTCAGGGCGGGTGGAACCTCCTGCAGCCGCCACTACCAGTTTGCATGAACTGGAGAGAACTGGCTGAATACCACCTCTGGCCAATAGATTCCTTGTGCTGCCCCTTTCACTGTTTTTTTTTTAATCAGATAAATTTTGACAGTTATTAACCAGTCACTGATGCTTCCTTTATGTAATATTTCATTAAACTGTTCAGCTATAATTAAATGGAAGGTAATCAGATATTTAAGCAAGAATCAATAATTTCCAAGAGATGTCCAATTTTTAATACTTTCACTCTGTTTTTAACAATTTATACTGTTTATTAGTTCTTTCTTTTGATTTTTATTAAATTTATTTTCAATTGTTTTTTTAAAAAAGCAGCATTTTAAGTATAGTCTTTTAGTTTTTCATAGACATTTCCAAAACTAGATTGTTTCCTTTTTGTCTGGCTTTCCAATTTTGGAATTTCTGTACTGTGATAACAATCATGTCTAGTCCAGTGATATAACTTATTTTGCTTCTATTGGGATGATTTATCTCAAAGCATTCAATTTTTCCAAGCTATTGATGTTATTTCTTGTTTTTTGATTGCAAAAGTTTCTTTACTTTTGTTTGGTGCTAAGCCAATATTTTTGTAATTAGGCTTGGTTTGATCATTTATATTCATCTGATTTCATCTTTATGTTCTTTAAATTACTTGCCTCCGAACTTAATTTTTTTTAAATCTTGGTCTTCAGTCTGATCTTTCACTTTGGAATTTAATATTATTTTGTTTTTAGTTACCCAATTTTGATGCCCTTCCGTAACAAGCATTGGTGCACCATAGACAAGCTGATTTGTGTTTTTGATAGATGCTTTTTAAAAATTCTTGCAAGCATATTATTCACATTCTTCATTATAGGTGCTAGGTCTTTGTTTGGGCACTGCTTTCAATGCTGGTAGTTTTTGTCCTTCTACTGGTAATTCTGAATATATAATAATTTTCTCTTAATTCTTCTTGTCAGGGTGAGGTCAGATCATAGGTTGTTTCAGTGATGAACTGCATTGGTTCTGCTGTTATTACGGTTGGTATATTATTATTTCTGAAGTTCATATCAGCTGTGCCCTCTATATTTCCAATTGTTATTATCTGAGTTTTATGTACAATGCTACTATTGTTTTTGGGTGTCTCATTTTTGCAATTTTTCTGACCCCTTCAATTCTGAAGGCCTGAATATGTTATTTTCACAATATGGTCATGAATCTCCTTGATCTGCTAATTGTTCAGTGATGTTTGAGTCTGAGTAAAATCTTTTCTATAGTCAAACATTCACTTTTAAGTAGCCCCATTTTTTTTAGTTCTAATTTTATAATAGCAGGTCATAACAGTCCTATTTTCAAACTTAGCATATTTTTGTCTTGTCCTGCTTGCATTTTATCATGGAAGATTTTCAACTCCAGAGTGGGCCGGCTTTCGAAACCCTTCGATCCTGGGACTAAAAGTCCTATGTAGATGAAAATCCTCCTCGGATTTTGGTGCAGAGCTTTTTCACCCATCAGCTTCCCATGTGCCCTATTGCTTCCTTCTACACCAGGCAGCCTCTGAGCTTTGCAACCTGTTTGCCAGCTTCCCTACTAACTTGATTGTGGGAAGCTGGTAGAAGTTGCCTCATCTAAGGATTGGGGCATCCACTTAATGACATCAACCAACCATTTCCATTGCTAAGTAAAGCAGTCATACTTTATTTATTTATACTCTGACACCACTGGATGACATTGCCAGATCTCGCTGCTTTAGCAGAGTAAGGAAGATACTCACACCCTGGTCAGTGTCTCTTTGCACTTCTACCATCAGGCAGAAGACATCAAAGTATAGCCAGCCGAACAAACAGGTTTAAAAATAGTTTCTATCCTTGGGCTGTGAGACTTTTAAATACAACCACAATCACTCCATGCACCCGCTAGTTTTTTTCTTTTTCTTTCTTTTTTCATTTCTATTATAATTTTGCACCAGTGAGGTTAAAACCAATTTTGTTGTATTTAAGAACAATGACAATAAAGATTATACTTATACTTATACTATACTTATACTTATTGCCATTTCGCTTAGTAATGGAAATTCTAATTCCTATTGTAAC
Source organism: Thamnophis sirtalis (assembly GCF_051295495.1). Lineage (NCBI taxonomy): Eukaryota > Metazoa > Chordata > Lepidosauria > Squamata > Natricidae > Thamnophis > Thamnophis sirtalis. Next base: position 72,145,567 of record NW_028261383.1, on the reverse strand, counting down.
TGTAAGTCAAGGACTATTTTTACCTAATGAATGAATAATTGCATTTTCAGGCTAGATTATATGTCAGGGTTATATGTCAAAGAAATAAAACAATTAGGCATTTTTATTTGGACAAAAGCACAAGAAGAGACCTTTTATAGGGGTCTTCAAACTTGGCAGTTTTAAAACTTGTGGACTTCAACCCCCAGAATTCCTCAGTCTGCCATCTGGCTGGGGAATTCTGGGAATTGAAGTCCAGAAATTTAAAGTTTCCAAGTTTGGAGAACCCTATTTTAGAATTATGTTCAAGATCTGTGAAAGCATCCATGTTGCTGATCTTTAGGAATCTGATAGAGGATTCCTAGTCTTGCTGCTTGAATTAGGTGTCTGTTTTCAATTAGTAAAAGCTCTTATTATATGTTCCTTTTTCCACAGACATTTTGTCATGCAACAGAGTAGCCAACATAGTTTCTAAAATAAGAGACGTTGATGATTTATGATGAAAATCTGAGCTGAAATTTTTTCCTTAAGTGAAGAATTTTACTACAAATTCAGTTAAAAGATGCTGTTACTACAAAGATCTCTTTAGTCCAATGATAGCATATTTAACTGTACAAGTGCATAAGATGCAAAAATACTCTTTAAATTATGCAGAAAAATTTCTTCTCTATTTATTTCTGTCAGTTCTAATTTATTTGATAAAATTCAATTTGCTTTTGCAAATTCTATAAAAGCAGAAGTGAAAGCCTCATAGCGGGATGGTATTTCTACACTTATGTAATTATATAGCCAAAGATGTCTTTGTTTGAATGTGTTTTTTTTCTTTCTGCAAACATACCTACAACAGCCTGGATATTCCTTGTTTTATCATGCTTAAGTTAATTTTTCTTATTCTAGTACCAAACTCCCTGAAAGTTCTTGCATTGTTAGGAATGACAATGAGAGAAAGCGTCTATCAAGTTCAGTTGAGTTTGAGTAAAATCAAATCAATCACCATTAAAGGATATGTAAACATTTCTCACTCCCTAAATATTTTAACATTCTCTGAAATATTCCATTTTCTCCTGGGAATGTTCCAGACTGTTATTTTGTTGGTACTGTATCCATTCCAAAAAATAAAACAGAAAGTGGTTAATAATAAAAAAACATTAATTTTGAAAATAAATATGGTATCATGGTTAGAGCAAAATATTGCAATTTTGATCAATAAATTTTAACCATGTTGTGTCAACTATGGAGCCTCTTCTTAATATCATAAAAATTTAGTAATTGCAAATGAGAATATATGGTTGATTATTTGTTCGACAGTAATAAGTGTAGTCTAATATAGAAAAGGCATAAACTTCAATATGTGGGGACATCCCATGATAAAGATATGCTATGCAGATTTTGTCATTGTTAATATGTTTTGACAATGAAATGTTTTTGTTGTCAAATCCATTAGCTTTTAAAAATGATTTATATCTAGAAATGTCTAGACTTTAGCATGATAATAGGGCTATGTGTATATGATGTAACACTAATATTTTATTTCCTGCTATGCAATTGTTTATGTCCAAGGCAGACAATATATTCTAGTTTATATTTTATGGGAATGGATGATTTAATTCAGTTTTATGTTTTTGCATATTTTGGTCCATTTGCATTTTATAAACAGTATGAGGTTTAATGTTGTCAACACTGTATCACCAAGAACATTTTCCTGATTGCATCATGTTAATAATGCGGTTGTCACAGCCTATATTTGTGCACTTCTTATGCCTTAATTATTTACAAGCTCTCCAACTGCTGTGACTTGAGTACAATTTTGTATATCTAATATCCTATATTGTAGCTTATAATTATTATGTCTGGCCCAACATGGTACAAATAAAAAAAGGAAAATAGAATAGTATAGGACAGATATGATGAACTTTCTTTGCCTCGGGTGGGAAAAGCACAAGCGCTCGTGCCATCCCGCTCACTTGCCCACCCCATAACCTAATGCCCCCTGTGCCGTGCCCCCTGCGTAGGCACGTGTGACCCCCTGCTGCCCCACACATATGTGCACGGCTTTCTTGGAGCCTGGGGAGGGTGAAAATGGCCTTCCATGCCCACTCTGGAGGCTGGAAACAGGCCGTTTTCCAACTTCCGGTTTGCATGTTGGGCCGTATTTCTCCCCCAGGAGGCTTCAGGAGGCTTCCCTGAGGCTCCTGGAGAGCGAAAAATGGCCAAAAATGAAGGCTGAAATCAGTGGACAGTGCAATGCCTCACAAGCCCTAAGAAATGGCTTCCCGTGCTACCTGTGGCACGCGTACCATAGGTTCACCATCATGGGTCTAGGACAGTCCATGTTAGTTGGAAAAAGTGCTACCAGATTCCTTCTCTTTTTTTGGCTGTCATGGACTTTGTCTAAAAAAGGTTGAAAAGCAGGTAGATATTTTTGCACCTTGTCAAATGAACCTTGTACTGAACACTTTGAGGCGGTGTGATAAATACTCTATAATAGCACAGGCTTTTTAGGACTACACTTATGGCAACTGAAAGCCTATATTTTTGCTTTTCTTTGGACATTTAATTATATAGAGAACACGATTGGATCCTCACCATGTAGTTACAGGTTTGTTGACAGAATTGATTTTATAAGTAGGAGAAAAATGAGGCTTTGTTTTTTTTAAAAAAACCCAGTCCAGTTGCCTAGCGCACTTAGTGACATAAATAGGATGCTTCAGCTACAGTATTAGTTCAGAATCATGTTGGCTATAAAGGCAAGTTTCTATGTTCTTTCTTTCTCACTAGCATTCCTTTCTCCATATGTTCATGTATTCAGTGGGTTTTTGAAAGCATCTAGGATACTTCCCAGGCTGTACAGAGCCAAAGAAAAAGATGTCATGGGTCTGTAGACTACTTTGCACATGGCACAATGAATATGCATGCATTATATGCGTTCATTGAATAGACAGAGTAGTTTGAAAGGGGCTATTTGTTCTACATATAAACTCTTGGTATTGTGTCAAGTGCTGTTCTGGCTTGAAATCAGTAGAGAGGCAGTGTGCCACTAATATCCAACAGCATGAAATATAGCAGCTGGATTAGTGGTAATGTGAAAGGAATACAAGCAATGGAAAGCCATCAGTACTTGTCATCATCTCCAAATTGCACTGCTACATTAATACAGCATTTTAAGTTCAGTGCAAAAGGAAAACCACTAATGTGGATACACTGCCTATAGCAAAATGCTTTCTCTTACTTCTAGATCCAGTTACCCCATGGGAGATTAAAATATTTTAAATGTCAGCTGCATAAATATTTAGCTACTTGAAATGTTAATTACTCAAAACTGCACAGAAAACCAGTAAATCTGGGAGTGGGGGAGAAAATATGAGGACCAGATATGAAAGAAACATGTTTTTTTTTTAAAAAAAAATCCTTTAAAATATACATTTAATGAGATAGTTTAAATGTAATCCTGGACTTAAGACCACAATTGGGATCAGAATTTCCATGGCTGAGCATGGCAGTTAAGTGAATAGTTGTGAGTCAATTACGGTCGTAAAAATGAATCCAGCTTCCCACATTGACTTTGCTTGTCAGAAGCTGGCTGGGAAGATCACAAATGGTGATCACATGATCCCAGGACATGAAACCATCATAAATATATGGTGGCTTCCTAGTGTTCGAATTCTGATTATGTGACTGTGGGAATGCAATGGCCCTAAGTGCGAGGACTAGTTGTAAGTTACTTTTTTTCAGTGCCATTATAATATATATATACAAAACCCAGTCTGAAGATGGCGAGTGAGACCTCGCTGAAACGTGTGTGTGTGTGTGTGTGTGTATGTATATATATATATATATATATATATATATATATATATATATATATATATATATATATATATATACACATACATACATATACACACACATACATACATACATACATACATACATACATATATATGTATATATATAATGATCTATCGTTGTACATGTAAATTCTTCACAAAACACTTTACACATCTCTTATAGGACAATATCTGCTTGATTTCAGTGGTACTTACCAAAAATTAATCTTTGTCACATTTATGCAACCAGAGTACTAAAATGGTTATGTATGTACCATTCATTGAATCTGAAGGCATTTTGTTAATATAGTCTTCCTCACTCAACTGGCTGTTTTCTAAATTAATTGAACTATAACATTTGATATTCCATGGCTAGTAGATAAGGTTCAAGAAAGCTGAACTAATTAACACTGAAACCAGAATAGCAAAGTTAATGGATGAAAATAACTTGCTATAGCTGAACAAAATGCATAGGCTATTTTGTTTTTTAAAAATAATTTGGTTAAACTATGAAAACATCACAATTAACATTTCTTTAAAAAGTTGAGTTATTAATATTCAATATTGTCTATGGTTATGAATTTGCCTCTGTCTATAATTGACTGTGCTGATTGTCACCCATAAGTATGGCTATTCTGCAGTAGTGCTTCAAGAAGGGAGCCAAAGCCAGGAGATGTTGTTTCTCAGGGGTAGCATCAGTGCTTTGAAATAGTCTTCTGGGAAAGATTAGAATAAGCTTCTCCCTAATAACTTTTAGGTGGATGTTAAAAACTGGGCTCTTTGGGAGAACATTCTGGTTGAGTTCATGGGTGTGCCATCTTCTATTCTCTCATTTTTTGTTTTCTTTACTTTTTTTTCCTTTGTAATTTTTGGATTCTGATTTTATGTTGTAATTTGGGAAGGTTTTTTTGTTGCATTGTACTGGGAATATTTAATTTTTTATGTATTGGAGGCTGCTAAGAGATATAAACGTGAAAATATTGTGGTGTGTAGTTTTAATCTTGGTTTAGAGGTCTATAAAGTGTTCAAAGTTGGCTAAGGTAGGAGTGGTGTATAAGGCTGGTATAATAACAATAAAAATTATATACATTTATACAATAAACATTATATACATTTATTGAGCCATATTTGGGACTACAAAACAGTTTAGCTGTTCAACTCACATAAATAGGTAACCATGGTTTTTTAAATTGGCTTGCATTCTGGTAGTTCACTTGTAACTACCATCCTATTCTTAACATTAAGATCAGTCTAGGGCTATCCATCAGTAAATGGCAAACATTGGATAAATATCATTTCTACCTCCTTCAGATTATGGGTTGATCTCATGTTTAGAAATGGACTGGATAATTGTAGTAGACTCTGAGTACGGAGAACTATCTAGCTTTATGTTTAATGGAACAGTAATATATTCAGAGCAGAAAACCAGTGCCAAAGCACTGGTAATGAGGAGGTGGCATGAAGAAGAATCATCTAGAAGCACTTGTAGAAGTGGTTTAGTGCATTAGTGGGAAATGGCAACAATGGAGATATGCATTAGTGCAAGAAGTACATTAATGGAAGCTGGTATAGGCAGTCCCAGAAATGCTATGGGATAAAAGTGAAAAGAGTTGGCAGCTTCCTTGGAGGTAAGCGAAATAATACAACAAAGGGTCACCTGAAGAACCAAAGGGATAATCTGGCCCATTAACACAAATCAGAGTATGTGAAGGGATGATTATAGACCATTTCTCCTATAAAGGTTAAAGACGTGCAACTCATAAAATCAGAAATTGTTGAAAACATAAGGGAGCAAATTTAAGAAGAAAAATCTTGACAGGAATGGAATAATTGATCTGGTGACAGCCTGGTTATAAATATCAGGACAAGTGGTAATAGATTTGTAATTATTCTGCACCTTTTTAGACAACAGGTAAGTTTTCATATGATTAAACAAAACACTTCTTCTTAAACATAGAAACAAATTTCTCACATAGGTAAATCTTTGCAACAAAATGAAGTTTAGGTATTTTTCATACAATCCCAAAGATACAGTATGTTACTATCAAGCCTCCCACTTCATTTGCTTGTGAAAATTAAAGGAGGATGTTATGGCTTGCAAGTTAAAAATAAAATAAAAAATAGGCATGCCATAGTTTATCCCGTTCATATCAGCCTTCAGATGTCTGGGAAGCACTATGATTCAGCAAAACCATCAATCATTAGAGTATTATTACTATTGATTATTCTGTCCATTTTGCTATGAATAGAAACAGAGAGAAGAAAAACCATTTTCTCAAGTTAAAACAATGTTTAAATAAGCCCTACAAATGCCAATATTCATATTTATGGAATGATTTTTTACCTTTTACATTAGTCTTTATTAACTTCACTATTTCAGTATTATTCTCAAAGGATTATAATTTAGAACTAAAGTCCATACAGTATATGTGCGCTTGTTTTATTAATAACTTTAGGTTTTCCTATCAACAGTTCAACATTTTGTAGAATTTCAGAAGTTTGTCTCATTCTTCTGCTTTCATTTCCTCTATAGTACAAGATCAGGAACTTAGATTGCTACTAGTTCAGAGCAGTGCTGGTCAGAAAGAATTTAGTTTTTCATCCATTTAGGTTTTAGTTATTGGGTATCTAAAGCTGCTGTTTGGGTTTATACTACCCTTTTACAACTTGTTTTTTTTTTTAAAAAAAAAAAGTGTTCTTGCTGGGTATTTTTGATTGGCTCTATAGTTTGACTTAATGAGGCATTAATAAAGGATGCATGTGAATAAATAAAGTACACACTGGTCCTTCTTAGGAGACTTGATTTATTCTAAATTTTGCTAATTCTTTCTTTGTGACTGTCCAGTCTTATGAAACTAATAATAATTTATAAGTAAAGGCAGTTGGTTTCAGCACTAATGCTTTTGTCCAGTCATCTGCTCTGGGATTAATTATTTGCTTCTTTTAGCTCAAAGATTTCTTTCTTTTTAAAAAGTTCTTCTGATTCCTCAAATATAAATTTGTCCTCAAGTATCATGGGTAAATCAGACTGAGGAACATAAATGGAAGTATTCCATTAAGAAAAGGCCGCTTTCAATCCACAACAAGCCATTTAAAGCAAAGAACAGAATAGAATGAGAGATGGTGAGCCATAAGTGCAGATTGCTTGAAAAAGTTAGTGCCTGGTAGTTTCTTAAACTACTCTATAATCTAATCAGATTATCTTTTGACAATGTTCAAGAATGTTTGGGGTGTGTGTGTGTAAGAGAGGCCATGTCCTGCATATTTGTTGTCCTTGGTCTTCAAAAAGTGGGGAAGAGATACTTCACTTCTAACGTGGCCTTACAATATTTAGTTTGACAAGGATCTGTGGTGCCTGCTCTAAATGTGGTTTTGCTTAGACAGCTTCTTCAAGGAGACTTTCATGGGTTTTATCTATTGTAGTTAAACATTCAGTCCTGCAGCACAATTACATCCCCCCACCCATTATTATGGTTGCTGCATCCTTGGTAGCAGGCTTGTCAGCCAGTGCAATTCATTATGGATTCTGGCAGCAAATTCAAAACCAGTTTTGAAGAATTTTTAAAATGTGGGCCTCCAAGAAAGTCACATAATAAGGCTCGAGTATACATCCTGAAGGGGGGGGGGGAAGCACAATGCATCTGAACATAATGATCGGTGGTTTAATTTCAGAACAAAATAGGCCAGATTCTTATTTCAGAAGGCATGTCTTGATGGGATTGCTTTCGGTAATGTTAGCTGGCCGCTGTTACCCAGGTGACAGTGTGATGACTCATGACATTACAACAAAGGTAATAACATTGCAAATTGCACAAAGCCTTCGGAGACTGTGGCTCTCTTAACTGATGATACTTGCAACTTGGTTAATAGCTTGATCATCACATTATGTGGCCCAGGATATTGGAGACCCTACTCTAAATGAACCCCGCGAATACTTGTGTCGGAATAGTTACCCTTTACGTAATTAATTGAAATGCTGGAAAAATTATCTTCATATATTCCTTTTGTTGTACTCAGGATATGAGTCTAATAGCTAACCCTTCACTATATGGGTACTGTTCACTTAGAATTGTGAGTTGACTGCTGTAACTACAACGCAGGGCTACAAAGAGAGATGATTGAATTGTTTCAAGTAATCCATTACTGTTTTCAGAGAAACTAGATATTATAAATTAGTATACTTTTATATATTATAAGAATCAATAATGTTTATAAGTCAGACTTGCAACTCTGTAACTGAAAAATGATTAATATCCCCAGCTCAGAAGTCTACGAAGCTCCCAAGATGGCAGCTAGAAGTTTTAATGCCTTAATTCTTAAACGTTCTCAGGGCATCATTTCATCTTCCAGACGGAATACTGTCACTCACTCACTGAAGGGGAAAGCACTGCTCTAGTCTAAATATAAGAGTGTCACAGTGGATGATGTCACAGCAAGCATGTGTTCTTCAAGTTTCCAGTTTGTAAATTCAACTTCCATTCTTTTAAATATATACCTGGATTTGCAGGCTTTCTCCCCTTTTCTAACAGATTGACAAAAAGTGTGATCTTCCTTCATCAGAAATGTTAAGTCTTTTTTTTAAAGCTTCCATTTTGGTGCACTGCAGTGCAGACTTTGGTTTAACTGGCTGAATTGATATTCTGAGCAGCAAGTAAGCAAGGATGACAGAGCATCCATACAGCTACTCCTATTAGTGCTTAGAGAGGTATGCTGAGTCTGCTCTGTTCAAAATGCAGCCTAGTCACGAAGCACTGCTGTCACTAAGATGCTACAAAAGCTTGCAACTTGGAGCACAGTAGTATTTTGCATTTTTAAAGACACAGACTTCCCTTTGCAAAGGACAGTGTTTCAAAAGCCTAAAAGGATCTGAAAATCAAAAAGATCTGAAAATCAAAATATGTTATTCCATTAAAATAGACTACAAATAAACCCTGCAATATATGGCCATTAAAAGAGAATACTATTACAAAAAACTTCTTTCTTTCATCCCAAGTTTTTGACAAAGGCTAATTGTAAGATATTTTAAAATCTGCAATATACCACAGCAGGAAATCAAACCAAACCGTTAATTAATGTGCAAAAAGGTGTCCATTACTGTTTTAGGTTTAATTTTTTAAAAGACTCGAAGCATATCTTTCTCCCCCCTCCATTTCACAAATGGCAATGCTTTAAAACATAAAAACAAAACCCAAAACAACCCTTCATATGAAATCCAAGAGCATTTTTAATTTAGCTGTACAGAAGCATAAGATTATGTTCTTTTATTGTAAATCTTTCCTGTCCAAAAAGGGGGACGGGCAAAAGTTGTACAGCTCACGGAAGAAAATCACACTGAAGACAAAAATCGTCATAAATTTGCCCCAAAGTGTGAGAACATGTTGCAATACATGCATTAACGTGCGTGCGTGTGTACGGGCGCGCGCGCACACATATGTGCATATCAAAGAGGCTTTGGGCTCTTTTCTATTTTGATAAACACGAGCGTATTCGGTGTCTTGAGAAAAATGCGTTACAGCTAAATTGCAGAAATAGGCTGCTGAATTTTCTCCCTCCTACCCCCAATACAATTTAGACGGAAGACTAGAGTCCGCAATCACTTCTTGCAGAGATGCAGTCCTGAATCGTCCCCCCCCCCACTTCCCTCCGTTGCATCAATCCATCCCACGCTCTCTTTCTTCCCTCTCCCTCCCCTTCCGAACTTGTCGGTCCTTGTCCTTGAAAGGTTTCTCCCATAAGTGGCATATTCCTGGTAGTTTGCCATCTTCCGTTTTTGTCATTATCTCAAGGGAGGTATTAAAACAACAAACAACAATATGGACGCTGGGTCCATTCTCTTTACAAGAGAAAGCCTTCTTTTGGGTGCCACATTTGCTGCTTGCCCCCCACCGCCCCTCCCCCTCCTCTGGCAGGCTGCAACGCCAAGCATCTCCCTTCCCGGAGCCTGCTCTCTCCTTCAGCAAGATGCTCGGTCGGAAATATCGCGCTTCCCCCCCACCTGCTCGGTTTGGATGGTACAGTCTGTAGTGGGACTCCAGTAATGAAGCTCAGTTGATCAGTCTCTTATAGATGCCGAACGGTGATTGCTCAGCTATGTAATTTTGGATTTGTGATATCTTAGACAAGTAAGTAGCTACATCCGAAGCGTTGCCATTATTATTACGATCCATTATTACCATCATCCCTCCTTCTATTTTGAGACTGTTTATTGGGCAATTTGCATTCCGAAGGCAGAAGCTGACGGAAAAATGGTGTGGACATTTGGAGGACTGAGTGATGCGCTAGATTTAGTTCCTGTCCTTGTGTCTCTAGGAAGGTAATGCAACTTCTATAAGAAATGCAGCTGATATTAGTAAAAACGAACCATATACCATAAAGCTTTACTATTTCTGTTAGGAGCACGCCAAGGATATATACCTGTTTTGACAGATACCTTTAAAAGTCAAAGCAGACTGTAGAAATCAGGAGGTGTTTTTTAAAAAAAAAAATCAAAACCAGTGTAATTAATGGTATTAATACATAGGGTATAAAATTTGTAAAGAGAACTTTTAAATATTTTGTGTTATTGTATATTGCATACATCTATAGATGTTAGTGGGATAATGCCTGGAATCAATTATGCATTTGCTATAGGGTTAAGTTAGGGATTTGATAATCTATACATCTTTTTGAGTTAAAATATGCTGCTGCATATGAAGGAGAAGAGTTTGAGGGTTTTATTTTTTGTAAGCGGGAGATGCTGCTCCATTTACAAAGGTAAAACTATCTATGATACTTTATATAGTTCAGAATATTCTGAATAAACTGAAAGTTCTCACCAAAGTGCTCACGACTTGTTCATGAAGAAGCTTTATCTCTGGTTCAAGAAGTTGTACATCATATTTCTGTTTTGTACCTAGTCAGCAAGTCAGTCAATTCCTTTTCTTAAGGTTTGGATTTATTGACTTAGTTTGTTCTATGCAACTTAAGCCAGTAACTTTGCACCACACATTTTATCTTTGACTTGGGAGGTGATTTACTTAGAACTCCTGGAATCATCATCTAGCGATTCATGTCATCTTCAAGAAAATATAAAAGGACAAAATTAAAAAGGGATCCCACTGTTTTATAATAGCACTGAGTAGATGGTTGCAGTATACGTTTAAAGGCAGCTTTTATTAATTTGACCTTTGATTATTTGCCTTCGTGTTTTCACAAGCTAAAGTCAGTATTAAAAGGTTAGAGCACCAAAAGATGAAATGGATATTGTGTCTTTTATTATAGAAAAGAGTTGACATAATATTGGTAAAAAAGGATTGTGTGTAATGGCTCGTTTAGTTTTTGTCAAATAGAGTACACACATATATATATTTGCTTTAGAATAAGCATTATATTTGATGCAAGACGTTCCTGGGACCTGTATTGCATTTGAAAAAAGTGATCCATGTCCTGGATTTTTAGCACTCTCACACTGCTTGCAAGTAAGTGCTAGACCTGGATACCCAGCTGGTTTGGTTTTTTTTTTTTTTTTTTTGCTCACATTCAGCTTTTACCTTGCTTTATCTTGTCTGAATGGCTAGCTGCAAATAAAGTCTTGCGCATTTTCCTTTAAGTGATGATAAAACATACAGGAATTGCAAATAGCTGAAATACTAAGAATTCTGTAGGGAGGAAAAACATAGTAATGCAGCATCATTGCATTTTCACTGTGCCTATATTCTTGAGTAGAATTGATTTTGACCCAGCACATCCCAGTTAAATATGCTTACATTTCAATAGAAGAGACAATTATTCACTCATCAATAGAAGATGGTTGACATCTTTAAATTATGTACTGTACCTATAAAAAAGAGCCATTGGTGCAGTATTTGAGGGCAATTTTATTCTCTCTACTTACAAGGGTAACATAGGAGAAACTGTATGTAGCACACAGTGCTCTAGAGTTCTCTCGAGAAAATACCTTTAGAAGTATAATACTCTTAGATATATCTTGTTTCCAGAAAGCATTCAGCAATTTAATTTCCACCCCCCTCCATGCATTTGTACGACATTTTTGAATAGCTTATATGCTGTGACATTTTATAGTGATCAATGTTAGAATCTATTTCAAATAATCATCATATTTTTCATATGTCTTGTTTGAAAAACTGAGATAACATTTTGTCTCTTTTTCATTTCATTTTTTTTTTACTTTCCCAAGCTCTTTTGTCTAGTCAGAAATATAAAGATTTCAGAATCTGATGGGACATTATTTGAGATATGACCTTGGAAGTACATTTCAACCTTGATATAAGGTTCATTACACTGCAGTGTAACCTGAGGGTTTGATATTTATGAATATTGGGAAATTGTACAGCAGTAGATTTGATCGCATATGAATGCCTTTGCCTCATCTTAGCATTTAGTAGTAGCTGAGGAATGAAGTAATAACTAATTAATCCTAGATCCTTCCAGTCCAAGTTGCATAATCTATGCTTTGAGGTTAAACTGGAAAGTAATGCCTTCTGAAGCAATGAACCTATGTTTCAAGAATACACAGCCATGTGAATTATTGTGGCATCTTTGCTAAGACACTGTAAATATTTTGTTTGCCTGAACTAGACAAAATATAATTATTATATTATTTAAAAAAATCTTTGTTTTTTGGGGGAGAGGAAAATCCCAGGAAAAACTTTAGAAAGCTACGACTGCAATCCCACACTTTTAAATCTGAGTGTGTATCTCATTGTTCAATAGAACTTTCTTCTGAGCAAATCTAGGTAACATTTGGGTTAATTGACTGCAAAACCATCTATATTTAGTAGTAAATCCCCAAAGAAATCAGGAGGACTTCTGAGAAAAGATACATTAGATTGAACTGCATTCTAGATTGTCTGAAAACGCAGGTATAACATTGCTAGACTGAATCGAATGCAGCATCTTTTGAAATGACATTAAAACATTTCATTCTTTAGAATATAGGGCAGCAATTAAGTTGCAGACAAATTATGTACTTGCTAAATCTGAAATGTTACTAATCTCAAGAGGACTTACTTTTAGGTCTGTAGACACACACACGCACAGACACAGATTGTCAGGTGCTCTTTGAGATTGGTGTCAACCGTATATCAGAAACAAGTTTCAATAGGTTAAAAGTGGAGGTTTGGCATCCTTGATGCATTAGCAGCAGATTGATGAGAGATACAGTTCGCATGGTGGATGAACATTTCCATTGGTGTGGCATGCTATCTATGAATGTGTGTGTGAGAGAGAAAAAAATCCAAATTTGATCCCAGTTCTAATGTAAAGGCACTAGATGGCCTTAGCAAGCCACATTCTATCACTCCTGACTTTTTACCTGGAAATTATATTTTACCTTCTTTATTTCTCTGTCGTATGCATTGAAATAATGTTTAATGTGTATTGAACAGGTGAAATATATGAACTGTTATTGTAAAGATTAACAGTTGTGTGATTAGACTTATAAAGTAGACAAAGACATTCATTGTATTGTTAGTCATAATTATGATAAAATATAGTACGATACTTAATGTTACTCACTGTTAAATGATAGGATGATTAACCATGTCACATTTCCAGAATAAAACAAATAGAAAATAACTAAAAAGAAGGAACATTTTTACCTGGACATTTAAAATAATTAGCCATATTGATAACATTAAAATCATATTAATTAGGACTAAAATATGTAAAAATGATGGTGGGTTAACTTAGAATAATTCAAATATATATAAACCCAAATAAATGAGATTCATAATATGGAGAATATTTTAAAAATATTATTTTTATACTCAGTTTAATCAGTCTGCATTTTTGTAGTTCACTTGATCTCACAATCTTAATCTAATAATTGATCATTCCATATAGTAATTATTAAATTTCTCCATACCCCTTGCCTTTATGTTTGTATGACTTCAACAAAGATACATATCACCAGCATTTTTGAAAACTAGAGGTTTTAGTTTTACTTCAAATCAAGATCAGATCTGGTTACGCATTGTGGTTTAGGGGAAATGAGGTTTGCTGAAGTCGGGTGCCTGAGGAGAAGGAAGCAGAAGGACAAGGAAGTAACTAACCTTCAGGTACATAAGTCTGTCATATCAAGATTGCGACAATTGAATCAACTTGGCGAGCCTTATCTTAAAGTCATTATTGTTGACTAGACTTGTGTATGATTGTGTTGTTAATGAATGTCATGGCAGGAGGATAGACATTATGCTGCATGAAAGTAAGATTGAAAATTAGTGGCAAGATACCAGAGCTATATATGAAACAGATTTTAGATATATGCAAATCGTTCGAGGTTGTATCAAAGGGCTGGTTGTATTTACTTGAAATTTAAGACTATCTAAATCTTCCTCATCCCATCAAGAAAATTTAATAGGAAAAAAATCAGAAATTTCCTTTACAAATACTTTACAAATCTTTTTCCAGGTGTATTAATTGGGGCGGGGGGGGGGGAGAATACTATGCCATATGGAAGCCAACTGTAGGAACACATACAACCCCATTCTGAGTAGCTTCTTAAACAATGGCAAAGAAAATTGTGATTTGCTTTGAAAATGGTAAAATAAGTGCAGAAAAGGGTGGCTTCACTTAATGGTGCAGTGAGAGGACTAAGTGCAGGAGGCAGGGAGAGAAATTGTATTGGCAACCTCTGAACAAGATAATTTCACTGTTTTGTTGTAATGCAGTAAAATTGGCAAGGACCGGGTCACCCAACTTTTTTACTCTGTGTTTAGGAGCTAACAAATTGTCTTGGCATCTATGTAACATTCAATGTCATGCAAAATCCTTATTTATATTTGCAGTTGTCTGAATTGGCAGTGTATATCCACCTGTCAATTCACTTTCTCTGAGTGGAAAAGAAAAACACATCTGTTCCAAGATGTCTCATGGCTGATACATAGTTTTTATCTAAGCTTTTGATAAATTCTAGCCAATACTTTTCAGACTTTAATGAAAGATATGAAAAGTGTATCCTTAAAAGCACTAGAAATTGTGGTTTTCTTGGTTTTTACTCTGTTCGGAAAGAGTTAATGTACAGGTAATCTGTCTTAACATGCTGCTTCAGAGTGGGGAAAGAGTTAATGTACAGGTAATCTATCTTAACATGCTGCTCCAGAGTGGGGAAAAACTTCTTATTTTTGAAGCACTCATAAATATATATAGGAGTCTGGCATTTATAACTTTACAAAAGAGTGGAATAGTGCATTGAGGTCTGTAATTTCTGTTCACACTAAAGAGAGGTATAGATTCAAATTCCTCCTGGGCCATATACTAACTGAACTAACATTCAAACCAAAACAATCTACCTCATACAATAATTAGGCTCAGCATGATGCAGAAACCATTAAACTGTGGCGTAAGTGAACTAATTCAGCAATTTTTATTTATGTTTTTCTTCATTTGCATTATCACCACTGTATGGTTGGATGTAGGTGGGGATGAGTATTAATTTATGGTTCTGGCGTACAGGTTTTCTGCCAGGAGTCTGGAAAGACTGCAATAGAGGATTCCTTTAGCTGCAGTATCTTCAATGCTTCCAGCTCTACTTTTATTTGAGGGCGACTCGAAGAGGCTCCAGTTGTGGCTTCAGATTTGTTTCCCCCACACATGGGGTAAAGAAATTACAGGACACTGGTCAACAAGAATGATGATCAGCTAACCATGGCTCTATTCATAGTGAAATTTTATTTCATTTACTTGTTAAATTTATTTGCTGTCTATCTCTCCATGAGGCTACTCTAGACAGCTTACAATAATACAATAATAAAATGAGAGAAAATGAAAGGAGTATAAACAACAGAAATAAAATTATAGAACAATAAAATAAACAATGCAAAAGGAACACAACAAAAATATATCAATATGATAATCAAAAATATGGATGGTTGGATGGAGAGCAGAGGATGGTAGGGGCCAATGGGGGCCAAACTTACCTTAGAGGATAAGATCATCCAAAGGGCACTGCAGAAGAGAAAGCACTTCTTCTGGATCCTGATATTTTGGAGACCGACGGGATCCAAAGTAGTTTCTACTGGCATGAATAGGATGGGCTTGTCCTAGCAGGATTACATGGTTCATCAAGTATTCATAGAGCAGAGGTGTAATATGGGCCATCCTTGGGCCCCCAAAGACTTCTCTCACTGCTGCATTGTGCACCACTAAAGCTTCAAATAGATTTCAAAGATAGCCACATTGCCAGATAAGACCAGGGCTTGAGTAACTGAGCATATGGAGTTATAATTCAGGAAAGCTTGCAGCTGGTGCACAAACTGGAGGTGTGCAAAAGCTCTCCTAGTCACGCCCACCACCTGGTCTTCGAGCAGAAGACATGACTCAAGGAGAACTCCTAGGTTGTGAACTGGGTCTGAAAGGGATAGTAAAATCCAGAACTAAGGGTGGCAAACACTTGGATTTTGAGTGGCTCTATGCACCAAAAGCAACTCAATCTGTGGGATTCAGTCTAAGTCTGCTTTCCCCCATCCAGATCCCTACAATCTCCAGGCATTGCAAGTGGGCAGAGACAGCTTTACTCGGGTCTCCATGTTTAGAGATGTAGAGTTGAGTATCATCAGCATATTGATAATTTTTCAACCCATGGTGCTAGATAATCTCACCCAGCAGATTCATGTAGATGTTAAACAAGGGAGGAGATAGTACCAAATTCTGTGAGGCACCACAGATGAGAGGTCCAAGGCTGGATGTCTCACACCCTATCAATATCAGTTGGGATTGGTCTTGGAGGAAGGAGCTGAATCAGCTCAAAACTGTACCATCCACAATTTGCATAGCCAGTTCAAAAGGCTACCATGGTCAGTGGTATTAAAGATTGCTGAGAAATCAAGGAGAGTGAGAATGGTTGTACTACCCTCTCGTGATCCCTTCAAAAATCTTCCACAATTGTGACCAAAGCTGTTTCTGTCCCTTAGCTAGGCCTGAATTCTGACTGGAAGCAGTCTAGGAAATCTGTTTCATACAGAATCCTACAGAGCTGCTGAGAAACCATGTTTTTCACCACCTTACCCCAAGAGGGAAGATGGGACACTGGATGAAAGTAGTCTAGGTAGGTGTAGTTGAGTGATGTTCTTTTATGGAGATAACAATCCAGGGCCTCCTGAAAAGGTCCTGTAAATACCCCCTTTTGCAGTGAATAATTTATCACTGCAGGAACCCCTGTTGGTCATTGTAGGGTTTCACCAGCCAGAAGGGACGAGGGTCTAATTGATAGGTGGTTGCATTGACAGCATAGAGGACCCTGTCTACTGGTCATTTGGGTCCGACAGGATCAAACTTTTCCCAAATTATTGAGCAAGACATCTTTCTAGGCATCTCAGAAGGACCAGCACTATTGAAGGGTTCTAACTGGGAACATATTTGAGAGATTTTATCCTACAGGTATTCAACAAACTCTTTCAAATTCAAACGCACAAATTTCAAACACACAGGTATTCAATAAATTCAACAAATGCAGAAATGTCTGTACTGGTGAATTTTTGGCTATGCCTTATGCTATGGTTTACATTAAGTCCGGCTTGGGGTGACTTGCATGTTTATCTACAAAGTTCTGGTGAAGATTATGATACTGGAATCATGACACTACCCTGAGGTTTTTAGTTAAAGATTAGGCTTAGTGCAGTTGCCACATTTTCGGTTTCAGATTTATTTTTTCTTCACTGTTTCTATTCCTGCTTTGAAATGTCCTGTGCTAGTTACCCTTGCCTCCACATGCTGTATCTTGCCTGCTTTGTTCAAATTGGCTTCTCTTTTCTTTCGGTTTTCAATTTGGTTTTCCCCATTTCTTTTCTCATATCTGAAAAACAATGTAAAGGGCTATGGGAATTTATTTACTTGGTGTTTGTATGTGTGCAGTTTTCAATTCAGGATATCAGAATATTTCAAAAGACCACATACATAGATGTTGCAATTGAAGCCCTATCCCTGCCCACAATTGAAATGATGATGAGGATTGTGGGGAGAGCAGAAGCGAAAAGGTTATTCAGTTATTCTTAGCTTGGTTTACTTCTGATTGGATGAGCACCTGGCCAGTTTTATTTAATATTTGCCACCATTAGGAATTCAGCAGTGAGTACAGATTTTACGATCCCCCCCCCAAAAAAGTACAGTTCTTTAGAAATAAAATTCACAAGCCATAAATTCACAGCATCTCTCTTGTCTCCTAGGACTCATATTTAATTTCAGATTTTTTTAATGCATATATGACCTTTTTACTATGAGGTTGCTCTGCAGTATAGTACAGTAGTAGAAAAGAATGGAGTGGATTGCAACTTGCCTGGCTGATTTTTTGGCAAAGGGGAGAATTTGCTTCCTGGTTTCAGGTCACAGGACAGAAAATGATGTGTGAATTTTAAGGTTTAAGAAGTGTAACAGCTGTATTGGGTCAAATCAAGGTCCCATCTGCTGCTCCATCTGGTTTGCAACTATGGCTAGAGCTGCTTCTGAAAGGACTCAAATAGCAGATAAAAGCAATGGCTAAAATAGGGTTTTTTATCTCTCTGAATGGCATATTAATTTTGTCTTCGTGCCTCTTCTTCTATTGGGTTACCTTTTCATATGTGGTGTCCAAACCCTTTCTGGGCCCAACTTAATAAGCAGAAAGATCATGGCTGGAAAAGGCCACCTTCACTCTTTTGATCCAGATTAAGCAGGAGACGGAGTGTGCAGTAATCCGCCTCCCCCTTTTAAAGCAAAGACTCTTTGAAGCCTCACTGTAGCTTCACCTTTATTTTTGAGCTCTTTTTTCCCTGTGCTAAATCTGCCCCATGAGGAGGTACACAGTAAGGAGCGTGGCTCGGCTGTAGTCTCTAGTGACTGCATGAATAATTCATTGAAATTATTTTTATGTTAAAACTAAATTCTAATTTTATTGCACGTAGACAGCTTGGAAAATGCTTTTGGCAGTAGCTGCAGTCTTGAGATTTCACTAACCTCAGTAACTCAGTGCCATGTACAGAGTTAGTTACTTCATTTGCTCCTTCCAAATCTTTTAATATAACTTGTCTCTGACTTTAGTGCAATGATGAGCTGAGTCACAGCGGACAATTAAAACTATGTAGCTGCCATATTTTACATAATTTGGGTTATGGTCTGATCAATCTCTTTTGGGCAACCCATTCTATTTTTATCATGTCCATCCAAATGGAAGAGTGTGAAAGTATTTTGTTTTCATTTGCACAAAATCCTGAAATTGGAACTGTAACATGTTAATTTTGTGGACCTGTTCTCTTTTTTTGCACACTACAAAATCATAAAGCAATTGTTTCAAATGGTGAAGAATTAGAAATTCTTTATAGATGTTTAATATTCCATAGCATCAAAAGAAAGCACCAAACTAGTAAAACTTCAAAATATAAGCTTCGCAACTACTGCTTTCAGTTGGCTTTACGGTCTTTCAAGTTGCATGTTTTGTTTTCTTTAGAAAAGGATCACAATGATGCACTCTGCATGTTCTAAAAATATTCTTATTGATGTTGATTATAGCATATGCTTTCAGTATCCAAAATGTCCACTGTAAATTCTCAGTGAAACATTATTTTCTTCCAGCCCTTTGTTCATCCAGGGAATTAATTGTATGTAGTTTTTGCTATGCCGTACATGCAGCTTTGCCTATACTTAACTTTGTTACTCTAACGATGCAATAGTAAAAACAACTGCTTTATTTTGTGTGTGTTATGATAAGAACTAAAAGGAACCAAACTGGATGCTGGAATAATGTTTGTTTTACGTTGGAGTTTCATGGATATATACATTTATGGAGTAAATAGTTCTATTTATATGATAATAAACTCCATCAAAGAAAGTCAGTATGGGATAGTGGCTAAAGCAGGAGTGGCAAACTCATATAATCACGGTGATGTCATGTGACATACTGGGATTTTTCCCCCCCTCCACTAAACTGGACATGGCCATGGCCAGTGTGTGATGCATTCAGCCTATGAGCTGGGAGTTTGACAGCCCTCGGCTAAGGCATCAGTCTGGAAACCAGAAAAGTGTTCCACCTTAGTTACAAGGCCAGCCAGATGACCTTGGGCCAATCCCTCTTTCTCAGTCCCAGAAAAGGCAATTGCAAATCGCTTTCAACACTCTTACCAAGAAAATTACAGGAACTCATTCAGGGAGTGGCCAGGAGTCAACACTGAATCAAAGGAACACACATAGAAAATGCATTGAACTCAATATTATTTCCTACTGATTTGATTTGCAGAGGACAGCATTCTTAATTACATTTTGATGTTCATAATTTAACTTTATTCTCCAGATCTAAGTGGTAAAAAAAATTCATGAGTACTATATAATTCTAATTGTTATATGAACTGCTAGATGAATGACTAACATATGTCTATGGCAATTGAGTAAAGAACATGAAGTTGCTATTTCAAAGAAGCTTTCCATAAAAATTGGACAAATGAGATTTCACACCTAGACTAAAATATTATTTCCAATCTGGTGAAGACAAAATGATAATTTTTTGAGTTATGTTCTAAATTACAGGTATATGTCCTATGAAAGGGTAAAAAAAGGTTGACAAAATTAGTTTCTGAAGCAATTATTCCTTTTTAAAAAGTGTTATAATATTACTATCTAAATAAAATGTTGAGTAACTTAACTTAGTTACATAATTAATTCATTTGGGTTTGCAGAATACATAAACAATATATAATATATAATAACAGAATTGGAAGGAACCTTGGAGGTCTTCTGGTCAAACCCCCTGCTTATACCACTTCAGACAAATGATTATCCAGCATCTCATACCACTTCAGACAAATGATTATCCAGCATCTTCTTAAAAACTTCCAGTGTTGTAGCATTCACAACTTCTGGGGGCAAGTTGTTCCACTGATTAATTGTTCTAACTGTCAGGAAATTTATCCTTAGTTGTAAGTTGCTTCTCTCCTTGATTAGTTTCAGGTGCTTTGGAGAATAGCTTTGCTCCCTCTCGTTTGTGGCAGCCCCTGAGATATTGGAACACTGCTATTATGTCTCCCCTAGTCCTTCTTTTCATTAAAGTAGACATACCCAGTTCCTGCAACCGTTCTTCATATGTTTTAGCCTCCAGTCCCCTAATCATCTTTGTTGCTCTTCTCTACATTCTTTCTAGAGTCTCCACATACTTTTTATATCGTGTGACCAACACTGAATGCAGTATTCTAAGTGTGGCCTTACCAAGGCATTATAAAGTGATATTAACACTTCACGTGATCTTGATTCTATCCCTCTGTTTATGCAGCCTAGAACTGTGTTGGCTTTTTTGGCAGCTGCTGCACACTGCTGGCTTATATTTAAATGGTTGTCCACTAGGACTCCAAGATCCCTCTCACAGTTACTACTATTGAGCAAGGTACCACCTATACTGTATCTGTGCATTTCGTTTTTGTTGCCTAAATGTAGAACCTTACTCATGTCACCATTGAATTTCATTTTATTAGATAGTGCCTAATGTTCAAGTTTGTCAAGATCCTTCTGTATCTTTAGCCTATTTGCAGTGATATCTGCAAATTTGATGAGTTCCCCATTTATTTCCTCATCCAAATACTTGATGAAGATGTTGAAGAGTACTCAGCCTAAAACAGAGCCTTGGGGTACTCCATTGCATACTTCCTTCCATGTAGATGCAGTTCCACTGAGGACTACATGTTGAGTGCGGTTGGTCAGCCAGTTCAAATCCATTTGGTGGTGATGCTGTCTAACCCACATTTTTTATTTTATTTTATCTAGTTGTAGGTTAATGTCTACTTTATCAAATGCCTTACTGAAGTCCAAGTGAATTATATTGACAGTATTCCTTTGGTCCAGTAATTTTGTCACTTTGTCAAAGAATGCAGTAAGATTAGTCTGGCATGATCTGCTTTTGATAAACTCATGTTGGCTTTTGGCTATTACTTTGTTTGCTAAACTAACAAAATAAGCAAACTCTAAAGTAGCAAAGCTAACCAAGAACTAATCAGTCATAGTGAGTGAATATACCTGATATGTCTTTATATCTGACATTGATTGAAGAAATGTTAGAAATGTTAAATATCATAGAGATGTTGGATGTTTATTATACTTGTATGCCGCCCTATTCCTGAGGGACTCAGGGCGGCTAACAAACAAGTGGGGAAGTGGGAAATACAAAAAAACAAACAAGACAGAAACAAGATACACAAAACAGAGTAAAAACAACAAAACAGTCACAGCAATTCAAGTGGGGCTGGGAACTCATCAGCCCCAGTCCTGCCAGAATAGCCAGGTCTTGACGGCTTTGTGGAAAGCCAGAAGGATGGTGAGGGTCCGAATCTCCACGGGGAGATCGTTCCAGAGGGCTGGAGCAGCCACAGAGAAGGCCCTTTCCCGAGGGGTCGACAGTCGACATTGGCTAGCTGATGGTATTCGGAGGAGGCCTAATCTGTGGGATCTAATTGGTCGTAGGGAGGTAATTGGCAGGAGGCGGTCTCTCAAATACCCAGGTCCGATACCATGTAGGGCTTTAAAAGTAACGACTAGCACCTTGAAGCGCGTCCGGAGTCCAACAGGCAGCCAGTGCAGTTCGCGGAGGATAGGTGTGACGTGGGTGTACTGAGGTGCAGCCACAATTGCTCGCGGAGCTGCATTCTGGATAAGCTGAAGTCTCTGAATGCTCTTCAAGGGCTGACCCATGTAGAGCGCATTACAGTAGTCCAGTCTTGAGGTCACAAGGGCGTGAGTGACTGTTCTGAGAGCCTCCCGGTTCAGGTAGGGACGCAATTGGTGCACCAGGCGAACCTGGGCAAATGTCCCCCTGGTCACAGCCGACAGATGATGTTCTAAGGTCAGGAGGACTCCCAAATTGCGAACCCTGTCTGAGGGGCGTATAATTTCACCCCCCAGCCTGAGAGATGGAATACAGGGCCAATCTTTGGGAGGGAAAAACACAAGCCACTCGGTCTTGTCGGGATTGAGTGCAAGCTTGTTCACACCCATCCAGACCCTGACAGCCTCCAGGCACTGACACATCACTTCAACCGCTTCACTGAGTTGGCACGGGGCGGACAGATACAGCTGTGTATCGTCCGCGTATTGATGGTACTTTATACCGTGCCGACGAATGATCTCACCCAGTGGCTTCATGTAGATGTTAAACAGGAGGGGGAACAGGACCGAGCCCTGCGGCACCCCATACTTAAGGGGCCTAGGGGTCGACCTCTGCCCTCCAACCAACACCGACTGCGACCTGTCAGAGAGGTAGGAGGAGAACTACCGAAGAACGGTGCCTCCCACTCCCACCTCACGTAACCGCTGCAGAAGGATACCATGGTCGATAGTATCAAAGGCCGCTGAGAGGTCAAGGAGCACTAGGATGGAGGCATGACCCCCATCCCTGGCTCTCCAGAGATCATCAATCAGTGTGACCAAAGCAGTTTCCGTGCTGTAGCCAGGCCTGAATCCAGACTGAAAGGAGTCCAGATAATCGGTTTCATCCAAGGACCGCCGGAGCTGAGAGGCTACCACTTTCTCAACAACCTTCCCAACAAAGGGAAGGTTGGAAACTGGACGATAGTTACTTAAAATGGCTGGATCCAAAGACGGCTTCTTCAGGAGGGGTCTCACCACCGCCGCCTTTAAGAGTGGTGGGAAGACTCCCTCCTGAAGAGAGGTGGTAACTATCGTCTGGATCCAGCCCCGTGTCACCTCCCTACTGTTTGCGACCAGCCAGGAGGGGCACGGGTCCAGTACGCAAGTGGAGGCACTCACCGCTCCCATGGCCATAGAGAAAATCATTCATATCCAGAAGGTCTTTTGGCTGTAGTATTATATTCTTCCCACAAATAGCAAATAGTTCCTCAGTGCTTATTGACTTACTTGCTTGCTTGCATATACAGATATTCTAGACTTACAACAATTTATTTAGTGACTGTTCAAAGTTACAAGAGCACTGAAACAAGTGGTTTATGACCGCTTTTCAGTTAACAACTGAAAGGTCATAAAATGGGGCAAAATTCACTTAACAATTGTCTCATTTGGCAACATAAATTTTGGGGCCCAATTGTGGTTCGTAAGTCGAGGACTACGTATACTTATGTTGTGCTTTTTGGGCAGGATAGATTTCTAATATCATTTTACATTAAACTCTGCATAACTGGTAATTTGTGGGAGAACCAAACTATTTAAGAAAAATCTCATTATGTGTGTCTACATTTCTATGAACAAATCTACATTTCTATGTTTCCTAATACAAACAATATTCCTTTATAACTTTAATAATAGATATATCTAGAATAAAAGTGATTTTACATTTTTTCCAAAGGTACAGTATCTAGGCATTAGGAATTTCTTTTTAAAAAACAATTTAACATTGTGGCAGTTTCAAGCCACAGGTTGTCTCTGCAATCTTAAACTTGTATCTAGAGAAATCTTAGGAGAGTCTTCCTCCAAGAAACTAAAGTCAGACATAACTTGTGCTAAATTTTAATTCCTATCATTTCCAACCAGAATACCTGGGGATAAGATATCTGGGAGTTATAGTTCAGTACCATATAGATCTCCACTCCTTTTGAGATAATTAAAGCACACAGTTTGAGCTCAAGTTTATTTTAGTATTGTGTTCTTGAAATCTAGTTACCAAATTAGATTTGTGTTAGTTTATATAGAAAAAAGCTGCCTAACTTCCTTCAAACATTGATCAAAAAATCATTTTTCATTCCTTTTCTATACTGTCACTCAGCCATTCTATTTAAAGGGCAAGATTATGGCCATCACTTACCTTCAATATATTATGCAAGTTATATTCAACAAGGTTTGCAATTCTTCAAAATGCAATAAGCTGTAATTGCAGGAAGTCGAAAACTTTTATATGTCAGCCAAACCACACACTTATATGTATAAGTATATATATATAAAGATGATTTTCAAGCACAATTTGTGAAATTTCTATGGAAATAGGATTAAGATTGCAAAAAATATTACAGTGAAATTATCAATCTTTGTTTGACCAAATGTAGCCAGTTTATCAGATAGACAGAAAGAAACAAAATTAGTTTGAAGTTTAGAAATCATACATAATGAAGCATGAATATCTATTATGTACATGATGGACACAGCAAATGGTATTATGTATTTTGCCAACATACCTTCTTTTTCTTCTAATGTAAAGTTTCATAATGTCATATTATATTTA
Source organism: Thamnophis sirtalis (assembly GCF_051295495.1). NCBI lineage: Eukaryota > Metazoa > Chordata > Lepidosauria > Squamata > Natricidae > Thamnophis > Thamnophis sirtalis. Next base: position 72,120,625 of record NW_028261383.1, on the reverse strand, counting down.
CAAATACATGTTTGAAAATTCATAAGATGGCTATTCACCAGCTGATTGTCTAATGCAATTAGTCTTTGTATTCTGGCAGTATATAAAGTAAGAAATAAATAAATGAAAATAAATCCCCTCTTTTAAAAATCTACTTTAAAGATATTCACTCAAGTGCTTAGTTAATATTTTGTCATGTTTTTATTATAATTTTGCATATTTTGCATATTACATATTGGTTTGTTCATGTTTAGGCCATAGTTACAGGAGGATAAATGGTGGAGAATTACGTTCCTCCTTTCTTTATAAGAATAACAAATAAGAAGAATTTCTAACAGAGACCTGTCCCAATAATTTCATTGGAGTGAAAATATATAATATGTACAGTATTTTTATATTTGTACATAATAAAATCTGTTTTTATGCTATATATAATAGCATCATGCCAATTATATATAACATTATGCTATATATGTAATTGCATCACACTAAATTCAAATATCAAACCATGATTTTTTAAAAAACTTTGTTATTAGTGAAATTTACATACAAATTTAAAATAAATAAAAATAAAAACTTGTTTAGCCATAATTCAAGTTTATAAAACAGAAGGGGTTATATAGCCAGAACATCCAAAACCAAAGAAGGAGCACTGCATGTTGGCATGGTGGAGAGGTGGGTTGTTCCCAGTTCGGTCCGGATTGGACGAATTGGTAGTGATGGCAGCAGGAGGTTCCACTCATCTGCTCAGACGCTTCTGCGCATGTGCAGAAGCTTCTGTGCATGTGCAGAAGCATTGTGCGTGCGCACACTTCTCCGTGCAGAAGCATTGTGCGTGCGCACGGAGAAGGGAACCTGTAGTAAAAATAATGGAAACTCACCACTAGCATGGTGGTTGAATTAATATTAGGTTTTCCAGGAAAGCATTTTTCCTTCCATGTTCACTACCAGCACATACATTTTATAGTATCATCCAGCAAAAATAAATAAGCATAAGGAACAATTTTTATATCTGAGTTCCAAGAGGTCCAGCTGGTGCAACAATTTCAAATGTAAAAGCTTCTTATATTGCAGACCCTGGCCTACGTACTGACCTTGTGATTTACTATGGCATTTCCTATATTATTAGATATGCTACTTAGTTTTGAAAAGTGCCATAGTTCTTTTCGTTATATTTTCAGATATCACACCTGGAAAACCTGGAGACTCTTTAGCCCCATATCTCACTCTTTTGTGTAAATCACAGAAGTGAGGTGAGACTTTCAAAAGGGAAATTGTAAAAATTTTACTGCTGCAGACTTTGTGACAGTGTTAAAGTGCACACATTACAACTGAGGTCAGCGCACTCTTAGATTGTTAGTGGTCAGATATACATCTAGAAAAATGCTTACAAGATTATTCAAAGGCGATGGATCATCTGCTGCAGGAATTCCCAATGGAAAATTTCTACAGGGAGAAATATTAATTGTAGCTCTAAGAAAATATGTAATCGCCCATCCCTGCTGAAGAGCAATAGTATTTAAAAAGAGATTCCGAATGAAATGTTACAGAGGAAGAAAAGCATAGCTTGAGGAGTGGGTTAGGTGTATATGTGGTATGAAGTGGACTGAGAAAGATTTTAAAAGATCTAATGCTGTTTTGGTTTCTTCTGTGTTATATCCAAGAATATTATTGAAACTTAATGCTTTTAATACATTTTATATATACAGTCCATAGGTTATGATAGCAATTGGGAGCAGAATTTCCATTTCTAATTTCCATTTCCATTCCCTCAGGTGACTTATAGCAGCAATCCTGGTTGCCACTGTTAAGTGAGGACTTGTTGAGTGAGGATGACACATTATTGTGGTTTCTGATTTCCTGCTGGTTTCCCCATTAATTTTGCTTGTGGGAAGCTGGCAGAAAATGTTTGAAAGTATGATTATGTGACCTTGCCTTGCTGTGACATAATTGTGATAATATGACCATGGAGACGGTGCAACTGTTGGAACTCTCAGGATTAGTTGTAATTCCTTCAGTGTCATCGTAACTTTGAACATTGTGACTGAACAAGTGTCATAACTGAATTATGACTGAACTGAAACTAATGATTACTTATAATTTATTAGTTTCTATTTTTAAGATTTTGTTTCGAGTCTAAGATGGCATAGTGCAAAAGAAAGATATATACATAATTAGATTTTATAATTAAAACAACAATCACAGTATTGTTGCTAGTAACAATTTCTATTGCAGGTTAATTGTTCATTTATTTTTTCATTATTTTAAAATGATTTTGTACTAACTTTATATAAAATAGGCAAATGGAGCAAAATATTTTTTTCTTTTAATCATATATTAACCAGACATTTGGAAACTAACAAAAGTAATGCTACATAGTACTTATGATGCAACTGTACAGCCAAATCTTTTCCCATAGGATGTTTTCTAGTTCTGTCACAAACATTGCAAATCAAAAAGAAAGTGCAATATGATAAAAGGGAAAAAATAAAGCATGAAGAATTGGTGTCAAATGCCTATTCAGTCATTGGACCATTTATTTTCTCTCTGTCTCAAATGATTCCCTGAGTTGAATCTCAGTGCAAGTCAAAAGTGTCAACTTGTTTTAACCTGAATATCATTGAATTGGAAAGATTTTCCAGAATGCATTTACTTATTTGTAAAATAATCCTAAAACTGCCTGTATTGGATCTGCAACCCTGGGCAGCTTACAAAAGAGTAAACACCCTCCCACCCTAATAATCAGAATGAAAACTAAAAAAAGATCTTTAAAATAACTCTTGGGATGAAGGGGTAGCACTCTAGCACAGATCCATATATCTTGCTGGGCTCCAGCATGACTCCATGCTAACAGTTGCAGGAACATCCAGTTCCTCAAGACTTTTCAGAAGGCTACAAGGATAGAAGCCTGCTGGATCTCTAGGCAAGAATTCTTCCACAGGGCAGTGATCAGCACAGAGGAGCAGCGGTGAAATGGTGCCAGTTTTGACCAGTTTTGACCAGTTTTGACCAGTTTGCCCGAACCGCTAGAAAAAAATGCTACCAGTTCAGGCGAACTGGTATTTATGACGATCAGCTGAGCAATGATCAGTTGTGACACATAATTTATATTAGTTCCAATTTATATTGGATTTCCTGCTTTCTAGCTAATCTAAATTGTGTGGCACAGCAGATTCCATCTCTCTCACTGTTATACTTACGTTTGCAGACTCGGAAGGCTTCAAAATGTTCCTTTTTTAGCGCTGCACGGGTGAAAAGCGCACGCTCGGTAGCAAACTAACCAAACCGGTAGCAGAATTCAGAGGATTACACTTTTGCAGAGGAGACATACTTTCTTGGACTGGGTCAGTGGAAACATTTTAGGGAAGGTCCAAGAACAGTTCCACTTATCTGATCTAGTAGGATGGTCTAATACCCTCAGGAGAGATAAGGCCACAAATATTTCCTCTGTTTCTAATCTTAAATTGGGATTAGCACGGATAAAATTTATACTTTAGAAAAGTATGTTTGATATTGTAATATTTTCTATTTTCTTATTTTGGGAAATTTCAATAACATGATTGCAGTCCATTCTGGGGAGGGTGTGTTAAATTTGGCAGTAAAGTCAAGCTTGGCACATGAAAGCTTTTGTAACAACCATTATGCCACCAAAACCTAGACATTATATGGCCTAATTTTGATGATGCTATGTTGACGTCTTTCATGGAAGGAAGATTCTATCCTTGCATGTTATAAGAATAAAATGAAGTGAAACATCAATGTTCATTGCTTTAGAAAGTTCAGAGCTGAGATGGTGCAGTGGTTAGAGTGCAGTACTGCAGACTACTTCTGCTGATCACCGGCTGCCAGCAGTTTGGCTCAAGGTTGACTCAGTCTTCCATCCTTCCGAGGTGGGTAAAACGAGGACCCAGATTGTTGAGGGTAATATGCTGACTCTGTAAACACTTAGAGAGGACTGTAAAGCACTGTGAAGCAGTATATAAGTCTAAGTGCTATTTCTATTGCTATTGCTATTTGAGTGCTCAGGATTTAAATGCAATGAAGAACTAAACCCTTCACTGTAAAGGCATTTAACATCAAGGACAATGAGTTGGTTTCTCAAAAACATAGCAGCCTAGTTTGTTTGTAAATGATACTACACCTTAATTGGGAAATATGCAAAGCTAAGTGCCTGTGCATTTAAATTGCATGTGGAAACAGCTGGAAGCAGCTTCTGAACCAGTTGCACAAACCTAGAAAAGAAATGCAATTGCTCTAATGTAGTGGTTCCCAAAGTGGGCGGTACTGCCCCCTGGGGGGCAGTGGGATGACTTAGGGGGGTGCTAAGAGTCAAGGGGGTGGCAGGGGGGAGCTAAGAAGCAGGGGGTACCAAGAGGCAAGGGAGGTGGCAGAGGAGTGCTGGAGGTGGCCCCCTCACAGGGCGCAATTCTTCCTGGGGCTCTGTTGGCTGCCAGTCAGTTGAGCACTTCCAGCAGGGGTGAAATTCAGCCGGTTCTGACCGGTTCTCCTGAACAGTAGGACAAATTATGGGCAGTTCGTAGAACCGGTAAAATGCACCACTGACTGGCTCCCTCCCACTCACTTCTTTTCTTACCTCACCTGCCTAGAGGCACAGGTGGTGGTGCTGCTGCTCCCTGGTTCCCTCGCTTATCTCAACCACACAGCCCAGCAGATCTCTGCCTGGTGAGTCTTCCTTTGCTTCTATTCTAGCTACCTCCCACACACCCCAGCCAAGGTATCTATTCTTTTCCCAAGCTATTTCCCTCTGTCTGGGCTCTCCCTTGCAGAGCTGAGCCTAGCATTCAGTTTAAAATCCAGGGCAGGGGAGCGGGGGCAGCAGAGCAGCCAGGAGGAGGGGAAAAAGTTTGTCTTTTTTGCCAAGCTTTAAGACTCCCGCTAAGTGACTTAAAACCAGACATTGGGAAATTGGTATCACTTCATCAAGCCCATCCATCACATTAAGAATTTACTGAACAGTTAAGTAGTTACTAAATTTTACTGGATTTACTAAGTTACTAGTTACTAAGGTTCTTGGTAAATGACTATCAGACTTTGAAAACCTGGTATCACTGGATCATGTTCAACAATTTTGTTGAATTAACATTAACTAAAAAGGTTTTTAAATTGGATTTTGAATAAATGTGCAATTAATTGTTACAGTTTTGAATTTTACTGTTACTATTTTCTTTCCGTCGTGCAAACCGCCTATTCACATGAACCCTCAGCCATGCCCACCAAACCACACTAGTAAAAAAATTAAATTCAACAACTGGGTGGGAGGCACTGAGGATCAGTTTGTAGCACCAAGGGGGCGGTGGACTGAAAAAGTGTGGGAACTACTGCTCTAATGGTTCAAAGAGAGTTACTTTATTCATTGTTGTGATGCTACTTTGTAATCCTTTGTAGTAGTTCAGAGTACTACTTTGAAACACTACTGCTCTAGTATGGACTAAAGAAGGTGACATTAAAGTTTTATTCAATACTATAAGATTGAACCAATTCTCTTTCCTGATATCGTTTTATTTAAAATTTTCTTTTATTGAACAATCATTGTAATACCTGCAGACGAAGTTAGATATATTTATAGATCATTTGAATTTATTATTCAATCTTGGTGCAGTCATAAGCTGCTAAAAGTTTACAGGCAAGAATGTTTGGCTCCTTTGGACTTCAGTTGGACTAGTTGAAGAGATAAGCATATACTTTTGTGGTTTGTGATAATTTCTGCTTTAAATCATCATTGTATGTGAGTGATGTTTTGGTTTTTGAAAAAATGTTTTCCATTTGCAATTTTTTTGAATTAGATTTAGTAGTCACAAATAGTTTCTCTATAGCATAATAATGATGACAGTGGAAGAGAAGTAGGAGAAGTAAAACAACAATTCTCTTGATGGAGGAAATCATAAAGTGAGATTCTATAAGGACCTGTGGTAGAACATTGCTTATTTAATGACCTGGGTTACAAACAAAGAATAAAATGGTAAATGGAAAGATTTTGTAAAGAGCTCCAAAACAATCTCTTTAAAATGGATGGTCATATTTACAGAATTTGTCATCTTGCTTTTAATTGTAAAATTATCCCTGGAAAGTTAGAGCATATCCATAATATATAACCAATAAAGTATGTAATACTCGGGACAGATTTAGTGCAATATCCCTAATTTATTCCACTTTGATCAATAGTAACATGATTGGAGAAAAGGCTTTATTAAAAAAAAAGTTTCAACTTGCCAAAAATGGAGCCAAGTGGACATAAATTTAATTTCTATTTAGAATGCATGTTAGAGTTGAAATGTTTTAGAATTGAACTTCTGTAACAGGTTTAGGGTGTGGTAAATTCTGGAACTCAAATGTTCGCAGTAGAGTATGATGCAGTGAAATATATTGCTTTATATAATCACATTTAGTGTTTTAAATATTAAAAAATATAAACTGGGATTTATGACATATAGACAACAGTTTAAGGACAGGTGTTATTTGGTCTTCATCTTGAAACCTTTGAAACCTTTGAGAATTAATTTTGCAATTATTATTTATGAAATTAATAATTATATGCCTTCTGATTCCCAATAACGAGGACATTGAGTTCGCACAAACTACAGTATCCATATCACCTTCAAGAACATGTCTATGCATGCTGTGTTTCTACAACACACTGCAGTGAACATAACTGTGATTTGCTCAATCCAGTTTTATGGGTTGTCATGTGTCCGCCAAACATATCTCATTACACAGGCCTGTTTGTTATGTGAATATTGGTTACTTTATGGGTTGGTTTGTTTTTTGAGGTGTGAGAACTAGAATTGGCAAGGCAGGAAACATGTGCCATTAACAGCTTGGCATGAAAAACGAGGTCATCAATTACAATGAAAATGTGGTTAAACAAATTCAGGATTTAAAATTTGAGATATACAAATATACAGAGCTATAGTCTTGGCATCTGTCAATTTTTGTGTGTGGAAAGGGAAGTAATTTATTTCAGCTATGACCTTGATTTTTCTTGAGGGAGCTCAGGAGTGCTTGAATTCCTAGAGAGAGAGTTGGGGGGGGGGAAGTCGGCAGTGGTCTTGATGTAATACTTGACACAAAGTATGCCAGAGGGTACATTACAGGCTCTAACTGAGAATTTATCAGAGCATAAATAATTTTATATTCTTATGAATATAGCTAGAATGAATCATGCATTGAAACAGATATCTTAAACCTTCAATAATTCCTAAGTGTCTGTTGTTGATATTGTTATTTAATTGAAAATATACCAACTTTATGACTGCAAGTCAAATAACATTCAGGTCCAAGATCTCCTATGCTATTGGGTTCTGGCCACTTTCCTTTTCCCATTCTACTCTGGCAGCCTTGCTATAACTTTCTTATGTAAGAAAATAATGTTATAGGAAGCTATGAATCATCATTGCTGATGCCTTTTCTTCACTGACCTTTCCTGTAAGATTTTGGCGAGACAGGAATCCTTTCTCCAATCTTAAATGATGAATAGACAATCAAATATTGGACCAGCTGCAATGGTCTGCCCAGCTGAAAGGTTAACAGGCAAATCAGATCGTGAGCAAATAGCCTTGTATGTGTCAGAATTTCACTTTGACACAATGTAGTGTTCATTCCGATAAGCTACTGATCCTCACAGAAAAAAGAAAATGTTGCTTGAGAATAAGCTCAGTATTACAAAAATGTATTAAACGGTATGCATGTAGAGACCAGAATCAAAGGATGCAGCTTTTGGGGTTAACATTTGAATCTTAGATTTTATGCTAAGTGGCTCAGTTTTAGATATTTAGTCCTAAGCAGTTTGTATTATCTGTCAGCTTTATAATTAGATCTCTTATGCTATTGAATATGATCTTAAAGGACTTTTGGGGTCTTTTTAATGATGTTACAGATGGATGATATAATCAGAAAACCTCATGGGAATTTTGAATAGCATATCACTTTAGAAAAATTATATATGGTGTTTAAAAGCAATAAGATTGCAGTCCAGTTTTTCTTTCTATGGGAGCAAGCCCCATGGATTCCAGGGGCATGGGAAGGACTCTGCTGTATGTTATTTATACAGAGAAGATGTACGGTAGATGTACCTCACTTAAGTAGAAGCCTTTGGGAATTGACATCTATTCATTGAACATCTGTTTATATTAGCTGAGTGGAAATGAAAAAAAGTTTCTATTTTACAAAACAAATAAGTTAAAATAAACATAAATGCAAAGTTACACGTAGATGTAAAGGTAGATACAGTATCTCCATTCTGGCTTCAACAGATTTACAGATTTTATTTTTGCATGTTATTTTAACTGAAACAATGAATTAGAGTATATATTTCAAGGCTTAATGTTGGTATCCTTGTTTTCCAAAGAATAGCGTGAATAATGTTTTCTATTGTTTATTCTGTTTTTTTTTGAGCAATGCAGCAGTTTCATCTGAGGATGGAGAATGAAGATAAAAAGATCCTTGGCTGCACTATTTGGTCAGCCACTTTTTAAAAATCTTTTTTGTAACATTGCAATTTGCGCAAATCATTTACTTTTCTCATTAAACCATTTATATTTTCTCATTAAAAACATAGTCCAGATCATATCATATTACTTTGCCAGATGAACTTCAGATTATAGGTATTAACAAATTATCAAATCTTATTTCCCTTGTTTGATTTTTTTGGAGGGGTTTTTTTTTAAAATATTATGAACAGTATTAGTATACACTGTAGGTTGCTGTTTTTGAATTTGGAGACTCCATTCAATTCTGATATTGCGCTTGGTTAAAAATCTTTCCTGCAATTTGATATTTGTTATGGACAAAGAGTTTCTCCCTTCTCTTCCTATTTGAATCCTGAATTCAATTCAAGGTCAGGGAAATTAATTGTGCTGCTGGTCCTTTATAGCATAATCCCTGAACAGAGTAGCTGGTTGGAATATGATTTGTAGCCCTTTTGATATTCTACTTCTTTTATTTAAAATAAAATGGCTGCATATGTACATTCAAGCCACCATATTAATTCATACATATAGTGATGGTTAGGAATAATAAATATCAGGCAAGGTCTGATATTCTCTGTTCTCTAGGCGATATATTTCAGTTGCAGACACTTTTAACATAGTTTTCTATAATATGTCAAAATGTGAGCTCACATTTTGAGAAGCTTATATAAAAGTGAACTTGACTTCTAAATCCTAAATAGAAAGAAATGTACATATTTCCAGAAGCAAAAGCCTTGTTTCACGACCTAATTAACTTAACTTGTGTTTTAATTTTGCCTTGGTGTGCGGTGTGAATTCAATGACTGTGATGTAAACTATGGTTACAAAAATGGCATAAAAAGATATTCAACTGAATCTAAAGCTTGGAGGTCTAGATGTTTATATTGCATCCTACTTCTCCATTACTTTGCTTATTGGCTTACTAAATCATTAGGGCCACATTTCCATCACACTCTATTATATGATATTTTAAGAAAACTTATTATTATTGAATGGAAACATTATACAAAACATAATTCTAGATAATAATTCTACAGTAATTTAATTTTCTATGGAAATTGGGTTGATGTATGCCCCAGTGTTTTGTAACTTGTGATAGATTATATCAATAGTTTTACACATTAGAGATTTTATGCTTAAAACAAACAACATAGGATAGGTTTTGTAGGAGTGTTTGAAACGTTGTTGTCCCTATAAATTACACATTTGTTTTCTAGTACTTTTATGAAATTTGTGTCCAAATTATTTGCACATTGGAAGAGTTTAATTTTGCTTAAATATGTAATTCAAAGAAATATATCAAATCTAGAGATTTTTCTCTCTTTAAAATGCCTTCTATAGTTTGAAACTATGTTGATTTTATCAGCTGCTGTAAATGGCTGCAATACAAACTGTCCAGCTAACAATAACAAAAGTCACCAAGTCATATTTTTGTAAATAAGATTATGGTTTGTGGGTTTTCGCTTAGATAGATATTTTTTTCAGTACAGTATGAAGTATTAGATGGACTTGGCAGTGTTTCTTTCCACTTGACAATAATGTAGTAATAAGATTAAATAGCTCATTCTTGGCCAATATTTTTTGATGTCAAGTATTCTGCTTCAATAAAATTGCTAGTTATTTCCTTTGTGTCATATCAGAAATTGTTCTTATACAATCAATGTACTTTTTTTGGGAAAAATAGACCTATGAGCTTAAGCTAAAGGACATCAATCATAAAATTTAATGTATTTAAGACCTTAAATAAAGGAAAACTACGTTATTTAATATTTGAAAGTATTGGTGGAATTATACTCTTTTCAGTTTATGTAATTTAAGCAATGTCTAAATCACTTTGGGGGTTTAATTTGGGGAATTAAAATTCTGAAATACCCAGAAATGTATAACCTTTGCCTCAAATATGTTACCATTATAGCCAACCATTTCACTTGTTTTTATGGATTGAGGAACAATGAATATTCTTTTCGGTCAAGAGATTTTTAGGTCTGTACTTGTAGCTTTTGCTTTCAATTCATTCACAAAAACTGCATATACCTGTAGCTGAATTTATTTTTTAATAATTATTTAATTTAATTCAATTTAATTCAACAAATTTTATACTGATACAGAAACAACAAAGCGAGCACGCGCACACAAAATTTGTGTGTGCACTGAACCGGCAGTAATGCCGGCAGCAAACCATCCCTGGTGTAGCATCATTATCATCCCAAATTAGTCTACTGAAGGATAAAGTCCTCTTCATTATGGAGTCTACAATTCTGGTTCAACACCTCCACCACCCCCTCACACAAACAAACACAAACAAAAGAGTCAGGAACATTTATTAATCACACATTCTTTAGTCATAGGTATGCCCATTTGTATCTATCATTTTTAAATTTGAAAAGATGACCAAGGAACTAATTCATTTATTTATGCAACATAGTATTATTTTGGAAACTGCACAGCCATTTTCAATGTTTCCTTGGTGTCTAACAATGTTCAATGACAATTTAATTAAGAGTTACAAGTTAAACATTAACACAATCTGTATGTTTCTTCACACTCATAATACTACAATTAACTTCTGAATTGGAACAAAAATTTTAAGGGAGGTGGTTCTTGATTCATATAATACAGCTAAGTGTTAATAATCAATGAATTTAAAATACTGAATTGAGTGTTTACAAATGTTAATGACAAAGCTCATCGGTCAGATTTCTCACAATGACCAACAGCTGTGTATTTATTGTATAATCTGAAAATGAACTAGATATATTTTTAAATAATTTTGTTTTTAAATTAATTCGATGTTTTACTAAGCATTCTTTGTCCACAAATAGAGGACACTTGCATTTGAATTGACTCTATACTTTACATACTTTTTAAGGTCACAGTGCCATTTTGGCTTTGATTAATTATAGCAAGTATTCACTGCTTTTATTTAACCTTTTTCTGACTGTTTTCCTTGACATATTGCACATACACATTACACTTTTTGTATAAATAACGACAATGATGCTGTTTGAAATATATTAATGGTTACATAATTTATAAGAATGAAAAACTGCTATCCATCCAGTTATTTCCTGATTTTGCAGACAACTTGTGATCTTTTAATGTTGGACCACAACCAAATAAGGCATTCAGTTTGTTTGTAATGTAGAGTTCATTCCTTAGATATATTTTTGATTATATTCAGGTTGGCAGCAGCTAAGTAGTTTTTACTGTTCCATGGTCTTCAGCATATGAAAGAATAAATGAGCAACTACTGAAATTTTGCCAAGTATTTGTTTTGTGAAAAAAATATATTATATAGTACTTTTGATCCTTTGATATGTCTTTTAACAGTCGGGACAATATATGTTGTTATGAAGGAAAGTTCTTGTAGACATTGACGCAGAAAAGCAGCCAAGAGATGGTTTAATCCTGAAATACTTTCCAAATCATAATATTCTTTTCACTTTTTCTGTGTGGGAGGCATTTATTTATAACTGTATGCTATGCATATTGTCACATATTTTGTTTCCTACACTTATTTGTTGTGCTATCTCTTACTGTGATATTTATTGACTATGTTTCAATATCATCATGTTTCCTGATAACCTATGATGGTTTACAGTTAACAATAAAAGCATTTAACTCAATAAATTGATATACCATACAAAAACTATATAGCAAGAAAATTCAACAAATCTAAGACACAGATCTCACCCACCCACCCACCTTCTGAATCTTTCAGTTCTTAATATCTTTTGAAACTCAGAAACAAAGGTACTATCTGGAACTTTGGAGGAAAATTGTTCTCAAATGAAGGTGTCCCAAACTCTTGCCGAGAAGGAACTCATAGGATGTCTACATAAAGTACTGGATGAATAGAATCCATTTAAATTGAATAGTTCTATAGGTACTCAAGGAATCCAAGAAGACTGTATAAATCAAAATTGATTTATTAATTGTATTCAGAACTTTTATTGACAAACAGCAATGCAGTGCCTGAAAATAACACAGACATGTTACGTATGAGTAATGATGTCAACCTATTTCATGGTAATTATATGATAACTAGTTTCACAATAATATTTTGATCAAACACAGTTGCCTATAACTTATCATCCAGATTTCAAATTCAGATTAATTTTCAGTAATTAATATCATGCTTTTATGTTATCAATCTTGAAAATAATTTTGAAATATCTTAAAATATTGCTATTGTATTAATATTGTAGGTCATAATTTTAAATAGGTTACATTGCATTTTTTAATTATTCAGTTAATTTATATTGAAATTTTAAATTGAGATTTTAAAACATGAATCCATCATAAATTCGTACATAATTAACAACTCCATATGTGAAATTCAGATCACTAATAAGGTATAAATTCAAAAATGAGATTTTTTTCCAGATAATCTTTTAAATAATATGGGCTATTATGGAATATGAAGTCTACATTTCTGCCAATGTTTTAGAAGATTGAACCTTTTTTTAGGCGTTTGGATCGTATATACAGAATGATTACAAATAAAATGATAACACAAATATATGAAAGTAAATGAATGAGCTAAGTGAGAAAGGCAGAAGGCAGTTTATCATCTTTTTTAAATTGTATAAGCAAATATGCTATGCAAGTTAGAAAATATTAGTAAATTAGATTTACTGTTAATTGTATTTTCTTTTTTTATGCTTCTAATTTGTTTTATTTATTAGTTTGTACCCTTTTTTGTGCTTTGCTTGAAACTTTTTATTCCAGAAGAGAATATAATAAAGGTTGCACAGGCGTATGAGAGGACCCGTTCCTTGTTCTAATAATGAGTTGATGTAGTATCTAGTTGTTTAGTTTTTGCAATGAGACAACTAACTTTGATGAGTGATACATTTTGCTACCATTGGCATTGGAAAAATTGTGAGCTGATTAGAATTCCTGCTGTGAATAGAGAAGCCATATTGGTCAGTAAAGGGTAAGGAAATTGTATACCATGGCTACCATTTCAACTAGAAGTATTAGAATAGAATAGTTGGAAGGGACTTTGGAGGTCTTCTAGTCCAACCCTCTGCTTAGGCAGGAAACCCTACACCAATGGTTATCCAATATCATCTTAAAAACTTCCAGTGTTGGAGCATTCACAACTTCTGGAGGCAAGTTTTTCCACTGATTAATTGTTCTAACTATCAGTAAATATCTCCTTAGTTCTAAGTTGCTTCTCTCCTGGATTAGTTACCACCCATTGCTTCTTGTTTTACCCTCAGGTGCCTTGGAGAATAGTTTGACTCCCTCTTCTTTGTGGCAACCCCTGAGATATTGGAACACTGCTATCATGTCTCCCCTAGTCCTTCTTTCTATTAAACTAGACATACCCAGTTCCTGCAACCGTTCTTCATATGTTTTAGTCTCCAGTCCCCTAATCATCTTTGTTGCTCTTCTCTGCACTCTTTCTAGAGTCTCCACATCTTTTCTACATCGTGGCGACCAAAACTGAATGCAGTATTCCAAGTGTGACCTTACCAAGGCATTATAAAGTGGTATTAACACTTCATGTAATCTTGATTCTATCCCTCTGTTTATGCAGCCTAGAACTGTGTTGGCTTTTTTGGCAGCTGCTACACACTACTGGCTCATATTTAAATGGTTGTCCAGGAGGACTCCAAGAATCCTCTCACAATTACTACTATTGAGCAAGGTACCACATATACTGTACCTATGGATACCTGTGCAAGTATGATAATCTCTGTCTGGTAGAAGATTGTTAAATGAGTCACACCCAATTTCACAAGCCATTGTTGTTAAGTGAATCACTTCAGTTACTAAATTAATCATACAGGTTTAAGCAAACCAGGCCTCCCCATTGTCTTTGCTTGCTGGAAGCAGGTTGGGAAGCTCCCAAATGGTGATCATATGACTACAACTATCGTAAATACATGCTTATGATGAAATAGGCGGCAAATAAATTTAATAAATAAAGCTGATTGCCAAGCAACCGAATTGTGATCATTTGACCATGAGGATCCTGTGAGAATCATACATTCAAGAACTGCTGTTGTAATTTTGAATGGTTGCTAAATGAATAGCACTATCTGTGGTGAAAGCTACTGAGGGGGTGAAAATGTGAAGTGCTCCTATCCCCCAACCAACAGATTTCTCTGGCCTTTTCTATGTCTAAAAAAAGAAACCGCTTTGAGTTATTTAAAATAGGATCTGCTGTATCTTCCTAACTGTCCGCATAGTATGATTATAATTTTGAATTCTGTCTTCCAAGGTAAAACATATGGAATCTTGGAAATAGATATTGTGAACTGCCCAAGAAAAGCTTTGTAGCTCTCAAATGTTTTTTTTTTAATGAAGTAATTCAGCCAGTTTTTCTAGGTTACATTACATTACCCCTTTGATTTATTTTATTTATTTTGAATGCTGCCTGATGTCAACCAACTCTTTAACTGTTTGCATATAATTTAAGAACCTATTTTGTATTTCCTGGAGATTGAACAGTTAAAAAAAAAGTAAGAAGGGGGTGGAGATCAAAGAGTCTCTTTTTAAATAAGCAAGGTGTGCCTTATAACATAGGCGGGTCACTACATTTGCAAAATACATCCTAAGGTAAGATGCTGTTCCAGCTGTTTAAATAATCTTACATGTTGCTACCTGCTTTATCTGTTTTCACAGTTTCTCTATTAGGTAAGTAGCAGATTTGGTTTCTTCAGTGTTGAATAGCAAAGATTTCATAGGCAGCTATTGATGCTATATTGTAGAAAAATGCAATCATTTAAGAAAACCATTTATAACATAAAGAACATTAATAGAGGAAAATTAGAATATTCTCTATTGCTATTTCAATGTTTTGTCTAACTCCATAGGTAAACAGATGCAATTATTTTTAAATTATTTAAGTACATCCAGAAGAACCATAATTGATTGTGATATTCTGACCACATTTTTATTTATTGGCATTATTTAGAAATACAATACAAAATGTTATTCAGTATATTCTTTGGTTCATAACATTATCTTTCTATAGCAAAAAAGAAATAAAATGCAATAAATCAAATAATATCAAGTATTTGAGAAATGAAGAACAAAGCAAAATAAAAGAATAATGTTGATTTTCCATACATTTTTATATATATAAAATTTTTGTGAAGTACTAGATTATGAATTGAAATCTAGAGTGATGTTTAGTTACATGTAGCTTATTCAGGTTCAGGACAATGTTATTCCAAAATGGGCATGTGTAGTTGTCACAAAAAGTGAAAGCAACTCTTCAGTTCCTAAATTTATTGATTTTAGATTCCCTATGCCTTCCTTTAGGATGTTATAGCTGATAATGTATTGAATAGACCAACACCTTCTTTTCCTTTAGGTGTTTCTGTAATTTTTGAAAGCTAGTGAACATTACAATCCTCCCAATATATAGAAACCATTCATTTATTTTGATGCAATCCCATCAAGGCTATACCAAACTGATTTCCAATGTAATTTTATATCAAATAGCTAAACATTTTATTTAATAGTAAGGTCAGCTGAAATAATTGGAACTTGCTCTGTTGAAATCTTTCAAGAATGAGCCCATTTTCATTTAATTAAGAACTTTTTGTTGTGATGGTGTTAGACAATAACTGTAAATAAGTTTTTTGATCCTAGGTTGGTGAAACAAAACCAAAGCAGGGAAACACACAACACACGTACACATGCACACCCACCCACCAAATATCTTCCATTAATGATCATATAAACATCCTTTACACACACACACACACACACACACACACACACAAACACACAAACACACAAACACACACACTTTCTCTCTCTCTCTCACACACACACAGAGTTTATGTAAGTTCTAAAAAAGTTTTGTTTTATCCACCTAGGAAAAAACCTATCCTACTTACTATTCATAAGCCCAATAAAGTACATTGATCATTTATTTGCTATTATGTTAAATATTTTGGACTTCTTAATATTGAGATGACAGTAGGAATCTAACTGAAGGTTGAAACGCTATACAAATAGTCTATGGACGTGCTCAATGATCTGGGTCATGTTTGTCCCAAAGGTGCTTTATCAGGTGACAACTGGACTTTGTTAAGTTTTTTTTTTCTTTTAAGATGTTTCACTTCTCATCCAAGAAGCTTCTTCAGCTCTGACTGGATGATGTGGAATGGAAGGATTTATATTCCTTTCAGAGAGCTGGCCATTTGCATCCTTTTAGATATGGTTGAGGCACTTGGGGGTTCATCTGTACCCTCAGGGTTACCTTAGTAGTGCAAATGGTTCCTGTAATCTGCAATTTTTCTGGAAATCTGTTCATACTCCCATACTATTTGAAGGGTGTTCATCCCAAAGAGAAGCTATGCAATTTGGCATGAACACTCTTTGAATGCTGTGGGAGTATGAATGGAGTTCCAGAAAAATTGCCAACTACAGGAACCATTTGCATTGCTCAGGTGACCCTGAGGTCACAGATAAACTTCCTAGTGCCTCAACGACTCTCTAGAAGGATGCAAATGACCCGCTGCCTGCAATGAATATAAATCCTTCCATTTACCCACTATCCCGCCTCTCTTCAATCATGCATTTTACAATATTGTTTATAATAAAAAAATAACACAGTATTTTAAATTAAGTTAAGTTAAACAGAGATTGAACAAATATACATCTTTGTCTTCCTCAATTTTGTATTCTGAACTTTTATAAACTCAGCATTTACATTGCATTCTTGTTCATTGTAAAAGTTCCTCAGAAAAAGTAATAGGATGTTCTGGCACATTCATTTAACTTTTGTATATTTCTATAGTCTGGCATAATCTACATATTCGGAGGACTTTCTGTAGTCAGTAAAAAGAGCAAAATTCTATTCAAAACTGTTGATTAGCCATCTTATATGGGTCACCTGACCTTACACATCTCTGCCTTCTTTTCTCACAAATTCTCTGAGGAATTTTTGCAGTGGTTTGGTTATTTGCAAATTCTCTTGCCTCTCCTTTCTCTGCACAGTACATCAATTTTTTTCCAATCTGTAGACCATGTAGTTTTGTCTAATATGTTTTGATGTAGAACTTTTCACACTTAAACTGCATTTTTTCCTGCAGCTTTAAACAATTCAGTGGTTATTTTAAGAGCACCTGGTGCTTTCTTATTTGACAGCTTATTTATTGCTAGTCTGTTCGCTTTCTAGTAGAAAGCTGGTTTCTAAATTTATACTTTTTTTTTTGAAAATATCCTGATACAATTCCAATACTTGAAAAAGTACCAGCATAGGTTTTCCACCTTCCTTTAATATTATTTGTAAAGATATGCAGTGATTAAGATTTAGAGTGGATAAGGAATTTCAGAGAGGAATTCCATGTATGTGGTCACCTGTTAGTATATCTTTTTACAGAAACCACACCTTTTTGTGAACTTGCATGTATAGTTCCAGGAAAATACTTGATTGATTTAAGGAATTGCCAGAAGGGTGTAACAAGTTCTTCACACCTTGTTGCTATCTTCTTGACTCAGACATGCACTTCAGACATGTACTTTCCAGGAATTACGCAGCTACTTTAAGAGTCCTGGAAAACATGCAGATTTAAGGAGTTACCAACAGATGCAGTAAGTGTGTCATCATCCCCTCCAAAACATATTTCCAGTTAGAAATAAAGTACTTTTCCAGCGTATAAGGCGACTGGGTGTATAAGATGACCCCCTACTTTTCCTGTTAAAATATAGCAAATATATGCTGGGATGTGGATACCCCCCACTCCCATCAAACAGAGGGTTTCCTCACTCGTGGAGATGTGAACGGCCCACAAACCGCCAAGCCTTGAGCATTGCTTGTATTATAGGGTTTCCCAGGCTACTAGACCGGATTCTATCTTCTATATGCCCCAAAAACAGAATATGAAGCGCTATTGCTGGCTTTTTTTTTTGAAAGCTCACCATATCCTCCGCCTCTTTCTGGAGTCCCATGGCAAACCACAGCCACTACCATCTCACCCGCAACCCGAACACATTTACCTCAGGTGCCCGCGAGCCGGCTAAAGGCCTCCGCACTGCCAGGCTTCTGTAGTTGGAGCTCAGCACTTTCCTCCTCTAGACCGCCAGCCAGACCTTACTAAGCCATACCAGCGCTCATCCCTCCATGTGCCCAGGCGAGGAGCGCCGAGATTATCGATGGAAAGGCTGGCCTCTGCGCTGGTGGTGGCACAGCTTTCTGCTTAGCAGCGTTGCTTTTTCTTATCTTTTGCCCCCCCCTCCCCAAACAACCTCTTTCAAATGAACATGTTTTTAATCAACGTCAATATTGTTCTTTTATATTTTATACACCGGTTGATGGTTTTGGTTTGGTTTTTTGGTATAGCCTTTTTTATACCCGGCATATAAGACGATCCCCAATTTTTGAAATAATTTTTGGGGGTTAAAAAGTCATTTTATATGCCAGAAAATATGGTAACTGTATTTGTAGCCTAGAGCATGTTCATGATTATGCTTGGACAAGTCTGTCTTAACCCTATGTTTTCCTCTGACTTCATTGATTTTCTTTAAAAAAAAACCTTTTTGTTTTCCTTCTCTTATTATTCCTCCTTCTTATTT
The DNA here is from genome assembly GCF_051295495.1 of Thamnophis sirtalis. NCBI lineage: Eukaryota > Metazoa > Chordata > Lepidosauria > Squamata > Natricidae > Thamnophis > Thamnophis sirtalis. The sequence continues at coordinate 72,101,612 of NW_028261383.1, read as the reverse complement.
GTGGACAATCTTAACAGAGGTTTCTTCCCCTTGCTTAATTGATTCTGAAAACCTTCAGGCTTTTCCCCCCCTTTCTTTTAACTATAATTTTACTTTCTTGCTCTGAAAGTCTCTTGGATTTTTGCTTTTTGGAAGTTTTGGACTTTTATTTTCACAGTGATTTGAATAAAAAATTAGTTTACTTTTACATGGATTACTTTAATTGTACTTATATTTTGACTATATGCTCTCAAGGTCAAATCTTTCTGGCATACACACTATCTTTAATCTTCTAATTTTAACTGTCATAATCAACATCATCTAATCCAAGACATAGAAAAATTGGAGAGGGAACATGAAAAACACTATAATGGAAAACTATTGAGATTTAAAGGCAGAATCACAAATTGGGGGCCTGTAAGGATGTATTATTATATAAAGATAATGATGAGAATAGCTGGGAATTGTAACCTGATCTACATCTCAACCAAAATTAGGCTGGGCTAGAGGGACTTAAAAGTACAGTGACTATATATGCATACTTTTTTGTTCTATTTTTCTTTTTAAAAAAAGAGAAGAACATATGGTTAAAATTAAATATGTATATTGAAAAGGAACTATAAATACCATCAACATAAAAGGGAGCTTGCTCAGAAGCTGAAATACACCAAGCAAATGAGATGAAGAGTGGGGGAAAAAGGAGAGAGGTAAGGGAAGAAGAGAGCGGGGAAGAGGAGGAGAGAAATGAGAAGTGGAAAGGGGAGAGAGGAGTAGGAGAGAGGAAGGGGAAGTAGAGAAGGGAAGAATGACAGAGAGAAGAAAGGAAGTAGGGAGGGGGATGAGAGAGGGAGAAGAAAGAGAAGGCACAAATATAACGTATGGAGAGCAGAAGAGCCAATAATTGCTTTTTTTTCTTTTTCTTTTGGGGAGTTGATGGTAAGATGAATTGATGTAAACATTTAATAATACAATACGATGTTGGCTATGTAATAGTATACTTGTGATTATATGTTATGAAAATGAAAAATAAAAAACCTTTATGAAAAAAATCCAACATCATCATCTGATAGTTGAAAATAGTAATTAATGGTCTACACTGTTCTATATCATATTCCTAGAAATGTCTTGGTTAAGTAGATTGCAGTTCTGAATTATATATTTCCTATTATCTATTTAATAAGGTGTTGCCATCATAACTCTAAGTAGTATACAATGGGTGGGCTTTTTAAAGAGTGTTCTGCAGAACTGTACGCTTTTACAAGAACTTGATGAGGCTAATAATTAAATAATTAATCATAAACTGATACTTAAATAACTTCAGCCGGTGTATTCATAGAAATTTTTCTAAGGATTAGGATGAACTGTTTGAAAAAGCTTGAAAACTGCACAGGAGCAACAGTGCAGTACATAATATACCAATATGCTATAATTAATAGTCCATTTGGGTCCAGTGTTGTCCACATATAGAGTTTTCATTTATCTTGATTGACAATAAAGGAGAATTATATTTGTCTATTTCTAATCTTTTTCTTTCTTTGGGTTGGAAACTCTACATTTACCAACCCAAATCATCACATTCAGTGCTATGATGCAATGGTAGGTTCCGGATGGTACAGCCTGATACGGGCATCCCTGAAAGCAGCGGCCACCATACCGGAACGGTGGCTCGTTTGTTCCACCTACCCGCATTCCTTACCGCTTTTTGATGCAAATGGGCCAATTGCACACCCGCAATCTCCGCCAAGCAGCTGAGTGTCTCTGGGAGGTGGTGTGCGCATGCATGTGCAGTCCTCCTGCCTGACAAGGATGCCCAGCCCCATCGCAGCATACCGGTTATGATGGGATCCGGAACACACTATTGCTCTGATGCATGATTTTATACTCCTCAATCGTATATTAGTTTTTTTTTATTTTGTTCTATGAATCTTGAGGTGTTATACAATATTTATGTATAAATATGTAGATAGAACGGGAAAAAATGCATTTCTTTGAAGCTGTAGGTTCTGTTTCTCCTGAACAAATAGCCTGTCCAGATTCCTTTCCCATTTGATTACAGTATAAATGTTGACTTTCTAATGTTGGCTTTCACTTTTAGCTAGGCAGAGGACTGTGATATTCTGGTCACAGCAATGAATGAGTTCATTGTTTGTGAGCATCAGTGTCAAGAATAAAAGGAGATTTAATAGCAAGACACCATGGCCAAAGACACTCAGTACAAAAAACATCCCAATGACTTATAAATATGTTTAAATTCATGCATTCTTTGCTGTTTCTTCTCACTTCTGTGATTGAAAGTGAAAATAAAGCAGAATCTCTGGCTTTAACTATTTCCATACTTAAAAATATTACTTCCAAGGACTGAAAAGGAAGTATTAAAATCATTTGTTTATTAAATAATCATTTTTTCTTTTTCTTTTAATATATTTATAGCTTGGATCCTGTGGACATTATAAACTACAAAAAACAAAGAAAGATTGATGAAATAAAATGAAGACACACAATTTAAAAGACAGAATAATAATTAAAAGAAATAAAAAATTATTTAAGGGACAAATTGCATGGCCAGGCTCCAGCAACTAGGTCATAAATGCAAGAGTAAAGTCAGGCAGATTTTTATCTGGCACTGAAAGTCAGATAATATCAATTCCCTGAAGAAGGCATCTACAAATCTTAATTTCTAGACAGGAGTATGGCAGGAGAGGCATTTTTCCTTGTTTTGGAGGCTGAATAGTTAAGAATCTTAAATGTAACTTTTAATCTCTTATATCTGACTGAAGTATTTAGGTTACCAGTGCAGTTTGTTTAGGACCAGTAATATATGGTCAATATAGGATCTCTGAAGGTACTCAACAATCTCAATTTTTAATTTTGTACTACTGTAGTTTCTTTAAGAGCAGAATCAGTTTTCCAAATAGAACCGTGATGGGGAACCTATGGCACACGTGCCACAGGTGGCACGTGGAGCCATTTGTCAGGGGACACAAGCTGATGCCCTGCCAGCTAGCCAGCATGTATGCACCACTAGCCAGCTGACTTTGGCCTTCTTTTGAGGCCATTTTTCACCCTCCGGAGGCTTCCCTGAAGCCTCCAAAGCATGAAAAACCGGCCCTATGGGCAAACTGGAAGTTCAGAAACAGTCTTCCGGTTTGCTTGTAGGGCCGGTTTTTGCCCTCCGGAGCCTTCAGAGAAGCCACCTGAATGCCCCTAAAGGCTCCAGATGTTGAAAATCGGTCCTACGGGAAACCCAGAAGTTCAGAAATGGTGACTTACAGTTTGTCCGTAGGGCCGATTTTCGACCTCCGGAGCCTTCAGGGGCTTTCAGGAGGCTTCCCTGAAAGCTCCGGAGGGCAAAAACTGGCCCTATGAGCAAACCCTAAGTGACTTCTGGTTTGTCCATAGCTCCGTTTTTTGCCCTCCGGAGCCTTCTGGGAAGCTTCCTGAAGGCTCTGGAGGTCGAAAACCGGCCCTATGGAAAAAAATGGAAGTCACCATTCCCAAATTTCTGGGTTCCTCATAGGTCTGATTTTTGCCCTCCAGAGGCTTCATGGAAGCTCCTGATGCCTCTGGAGGGCATCTGAGGGGGGCAGGGAGGCTGTTTTCACCCTCTCTAGGCTCCTAGAAAGCCTCTGGAGCCTGGGGAAGGTAAAAAAACCACGGCAAAAGCGGGTGTGTGTGTGTTCGCTGATCACGTGCATGCATGCACACTGGGGGAGGGGTGCATGCATAGCATTATGAGTGTGGCACCCCAGTACACGGCCTCCCTGTATTCCCCCCGGTTTTGGCACGGCAGCCAAAAAATGTTTGCCATCACTGAAATAGAAGGTTACCAGAGAATAGACGAACAGGAACTGCTATCCAGGAAGAGTTGCAGATACCAGACCAGAACAGTAGAACGAATGTACTCTGGGTCACTGCTATCTCCTGCTTTAGAGAAAGATCCAGGAACTCACCAAAGTTGTAAAGGGAAGTTGGTTTCCAAACAGATTCCTAGATCCACAAGCTATCAATTCCATAATATGTTCATTGAGGGGACATATGGTTTCAGCTTGTTGACCCTCATTCACACTCTTTCTTAGCATTCATTATATTATTAAACGTTTGCCCAAAATCTATACTGATGACAAATAGAAATAGTGCGGATGAGTTGAATATATGGATGACTTCATATAGATATTAAATAACAAAGGTAACAAAATGATCCCTTGGAACCCCAGATAGCAACTGTAGGGTTGACCAGGAGGCCCTAACTTCAGCCTACAGAGCTGATCCCATACAATTCATATTGGAAACAGAGAGCAAAACCACCATGTGTATGTTACTTAGCCTCAGGTATCAGTTCAGAAGGATATTTTTTATGCTATCAAAAAATTGATAGGAAGAATAAAGCTGAATTTCCCTTGAAGCAGAACACAGGTGGCTGAGATAATTTGTGCCAAAGTCAGCCATGAAATTTGACTGATGGAAGCCATGCAGTCTGTATTCCTTCAAGACTGCATGATGTTGTCTGAAGGACCTTTCTGAAGAATGGTACCTTGGCTGGTTTCAAGTGCCCTATTCACACAATGAAGATGGCCAAGAGGAAGCATGCTGCCAGGATCTAACAATGATGTGAGGTCAGCAACTTTCCTACCGTACCTATTCTGCTACTTAGAATTCTCTTCCACCTAGTCCTCAAAAAGGATAAACAGAAATATCAGAATTATTAGGCCTAATCCTAACCCTAACCCTAACCCTAAACTTCAAACAAAGTCTAGCATAAGAAGGAGATAGATAAGGAAGCTCAACAAATAACTGTGCTTGCTTGTTTCGTAAAGTATTTCCAGCAAAAGCCCCACACATTGTACAATACAAATAAATTATTCAATATAATTATAAGAAATTATTCAATATAAAAGTTCACAAGTTTTGAATAATAATAATAATGATAATGATAAAAATAAAAAGGAAGGACCTGAAATCTTTTTGGTTACTAAGTATCTAAGCTAATTTGGTTCTTGAAATTTGTTGAATACTTTTCTACAATGAGAAGGTCACAAAGACAGTAACTTGTGTTCAGATTAATTCATCTGATTGAATTATTCAAACTTCTCTGAACAAACGGTTCTGAAAAGTGTATACTGAAGGAAGATATATAAACCTTCTTGAGATTCAAGAAAATAAGTATCTATTCTCCACCAGATTTCATTACATGCAAAATTAAGACCTCATACTAACTATGATTTGTTTGTAAGTTATAAATCATATTTTAAAGCACAAACATAATACAAGCTGAACATGTAGAAAAGAAACATGAATTTCTCAATGACCATCATTTTATTTCAGAAGTGTTAAGCTTTTTTTCAAATAGCAAAGCATAAAAAACTGGGACAGGAAAAAAAATAGAAAACAGAATTTCTCAGACAAGAGTATTAAAGTTTATGCCAAAATTAATAAAGAAAATAATATTATGATAAAGATGCAAAAAACGCACAAATGGACAAATTAGAAGAAGGTATTCCAAAGCAAAGGATGTGGTAATTGCAAATAAACTTTGGTATCCTATAGAGAAAGGTGTATAAAAAGTTATGGTTAGCAAAATAAAAAAATAAAAAATAAAAAGGATTTGGGCTACTTTCTTTCTCCCCCCTCCCCGCTCTCTCTGAAAAATGAAAGAAGAAGAAGAAAACTTTATACACCAATCCTACCATTCAGAACCAAAATAAGGTAGCACTCTATCAGCAGATTGGCTGAAGGGCCAGCTTTGCTAGGTGCAGTTCGACCCCACTAGTATTTAGCAAGCATATGGCTTTATACTATCATTGGAACAATGCTGGTCCCTAGGAATCACAATTTTCTATTTATAGAAATCCTAGCTACAAAACCTTGGATGAACTTGCCTCATCTTTGGATTTTTCCCTCCATCAATTATTTTTTCCATCTCATTATTCCATAATGTGAAACGGGATCAACAAAATCATCAGCTTTGTCAGTCAAGAGTTTTGCTGGCACAGTCATTTGAATGCAGTATTGCAGCCAGAAACTCTGCCCACAGCCTGGAGTTTGATCTGATGGGCTTGAGGTTGACTCAGTCTTCCATTCAGGTTGGTAAAATGAAGACCCAGATTGTTGGGGGCAATATGCGAACAATGCTGACATTATAACCTGCCCACAGAATGCTGTAAAGCACTATAGAGTGATATCTAAGTCCAAGCGCTATTGCTATTTGCCTTAAATTTCATGAGTCTTTGGGACAGGGCATTCTAGTGGGCCTTTTGCAGTGGTGGGTTTCAAATTTTTTTAGAACCTCTTCTGTAGGTGTGGCCTGATTTGTGGGAGTGGCTTGCTGGTCATGTGGCTGGGTGGGAGTGGCTTGCCAGCCATGTGACTTGGTGGGAGTGGCTTGCCAGCCATGTGACCAGGTAGGCGTGGCCAACTTATAAAATGTGGCGAAACTCACTTAACAACGCTCTTGCTTAGGAACCAAAATGTTGGTTCAGAAACTCTGGTATATGAAGCATGCAAGTCTTAAAGCTGTCAAGTTACAAGACACTTGCACCCCTAACTCTTTAGAACCCCCCCCCCCCAGGGGTGTTCAAACTTGACAGCTTTAACACTTGTGGACTTCAACTCCCAGAAATCCTACTCTCGCTCTTCATCTTGATGATCTGCGGACGGGTGTGGGGAGGGAGCTGGAACTGGTTTTAAATGGCAGTGTAGATTTGTGGAACCTCTTCTATAGAAGAGGTTAGAACTGGCAAGAACCCACCTTTTGCCATTATACAGTTGATCTGAAATTCCAGAAGAAATTGGCATACCAATGTTCAAAGGGTCACATACATCTCTGACCTTTCGCTTTCTCTTTTGCAAAAACAAGCAAAACTTTCCGGTGCTTTTAATACATAGATAATATAATTGTATTTTGAAATGTATCCCACCCTGGAAGTTTCGCTTGAAAGAAGCCTCTGGATTGATAAAAGTATGAAAATTTTAACCTGCTTGTGAATTTATTGTATGCAGAAGATGTCTTAATGTGTAAGAAGCAGCTGACTTTTATTGAATTTGTAATGTAATTCTATTTCTGTGTTGCAAATTAGTCCCATTGAGTTCATCAAGACTTAATTTTGCAAAACTGAATACAAGATTGCAGCTTTTATCATTCAGGTTTGAACCTGTTTGTGGCACAACATTTCAGGCTCACGGGACTTAGGTTCCCTCTATGTTGGAGCCTGAGGGATTTCTGTAGGTTGACATTATCATGAGTCCTTGAGGAAACTATTGAGATCTTTAAGGTAACTTCTGGCAAAATTAGGTGATTAGTCTAAATAGATTAATTAATTCTGTTTCAAGGATAAAGCTTAAAATAGCAAGCATAAAGAGAGATAGAGCATTGTAGTGACACAAAGTATCAGATAAAAGACTGTATTGCAAAATACAGTTCTGTGATAGGAAAAACAAATGAAAATACAAGTAGATGGATTCAAACATAAGCCATAATGTGGTTTATGCAGGGGTGGGTTCTCCGGCATTGCCCAGGTTCGGGTGATCCTCTAGCAAAGATTCTGCACGGTTCACAGAATCCCCAAATCCCACTCCTGGCTGGCTCTGCCCAACCTCCCCTCCCTTCCTAGGAGTCTCCATGCGACCCATTTTAGATGCCAGGTAAGTGTAGGGCCAGTTCTGAGGCTCAAGGAGGGTGAAAAAAGAGCCTCCGAGAAGGAAGGCCAGAAATGGGCCTTTTTTCGGTCTCCAGGAAGCCTCCAGAGCCCAGGGGAGGTCATTTTGGCTCTCCCAGAGGCTTGATGAAAGCCTCTGGAGCCTGGAAAGGGTGAAAGCACCCATCCCCTTGCCATGGTGCAGGAGGCTGACATGGCTACACCCCTCATGGCCACGGCCACCCAGCAACCGGCCAGAGAACCCATTGCTAAAAATTTTGAAGCTAACCCGTGGTTTATGGTCTTCAGAGGCAGCAACTGTGTAGAATGCATTGTTGTAATCTGGTAGAACTACAATTAATATACTATCTGGATTGGGGCAAAGGACCTCCTGGTCATAGCCGCAGGAAGAATAGGGCTTCCTCCTTAAGAGACACCACTGGAACTAACAGAAAACTGACATGAATAAATAACAATTCTATCTTGATGCAGTTCAATGTTAGCCTGTTTTGTCCTGTTTCTTGTTGTTAGGAAGTGAACTTGACTTGATTTTCATTTCATTTCATTTCATTTCCTTTATTTGTATGCCGCCCTTTTCCCTGGGGAAACTCAGGGCGGCTCACAATTCAAAAAGGGAGGGGGGGGGAAAGACAAACAGTATTCCAATATGGAAACAATACAACATATTAAAAGAGAGCATAACAGTCACACAATTCGGGTGGGGTTGGAATCTTAACCCCAGGCCAGCCGAGACAGCCAGATCTTCAAAGCGGCGCGGAAAGATTGATTGCATTTCCCTGAGTCACTCTATCTTGTTATAGCATTGTTCCCTTATTAAATATTTTAAATGGCTTTCCATATCTAGTCTCTCCTACTAGATACCTTGAATTTAAAAGATAAGGAGATGGGAATGCAGAAAGATCAGGATTTAGCATGAGTGGATCTTGGCCTTTGTCTAAAATTAATGCTCCTGTGTACACTATTACAGCAAAATATGCTGTTCAAAAAGAAGTCAACTGTAAGTTTCTGATCATATCATTTATTAACGTTCATTTTAAATCTTGATTTCTTAATCTGGATAGAAATATTAAGTCATTTATCAGAAATAAATTTGTATTTAAATAATCACTACAGATTATTTTGCATATTAATTAGCACTAGAAACCCAGTATCTTCCGAGAAATAAAATTTCTTATTTTTATCTATTCATTATACTGTGTTGAAAAGTTGAATATTTCCAAAGACAGTAAAATTTCATGTAGTTCTATTATCATACATCAAATTTTCTATATGAGATTTGATGTTTAGAATTAGTTAGAGATTTATGTTGTGTATATTTGTTGATAACAACTATTATCTCCTTTTTGTGGAGTGACAGTCAAGTTGTGATATCAATATATATTATCGTAAGATCTGCTGAAAAAGTATATTTCCAATTTATTACTGGGATTCCAGTAAAGAACTCCACATGTGGTTGAAACAGAATGCAGTACAAAATCTCTTGCTTGCATTCTGTTCACACATTATCACAAAACAAATAATTTGTTAATTGGCATAATGATGTTAATAATTACAATATTATGGATATGATACTGTGTATTAAGCAATGACAGCATATTTCATGTCACTCTAGTTAATATTTACCTGACTATTGCATATTTAATGATCATGCAAATTGTTGTCTGCAGTTGCCAAGTATCTGTGGCAAAAAGGATTAACCAGTTTAGCAGAGTATTGCTTCCCATGCAGAGAACATAAATAAGGAAATGCTGGTTATTCCAATGCCTGTAAGGTATTATTAGTAGTAATACTTTGTTGTCATACTAGAAAAAAAGAAGCTTCCAGACATGGATAGTAGTTGGGTTTATTGAAGTTGGTTGGGTCTGCAAAACACAATAAACCATGCAAATGATAATGATTGGGTAAACAAATGATTAAACCAAATAACATAATTGTGTGTGATATATGGACCCAATCAACAACAGAAGGAAGAGAAGATATTTTTGAAACAAAAGCCAACGTGGTTAACATTATTGCAATATCCATTGAATTATCTATCTGTCTGTCTGTCTGTCTGTCTGTCTGTCTACCTATCTACTCATCCCTCCTTCCTCCCCCCCTCTCTCTCCTCCATTTACTGACCAAGGTAATAATTCCCATGCGCTTCACAAATAGGAAGGAGCAGCTAGATATGAAGATGCACAAGAGGATCAAGGATCAAGACATTACATTAGAAGCCATTTTGATGATTAACTGAGACATTTGTTAGAAAGATTTAAATACTTCTTCCTAATCTTAGTTTAACTGCATTGCTACTGTAGCATTGCTTAGGAAAAATGTATTTGAGAAAATTGATTCTTCAGTTGTTATGATGGTAGTGAGGGATTCATATACAGAAACTCGAAAAATTAGAATATCATGAAAAAGTTCATTTATTTCAGTAATCCAACTTAAAAGGTGAAACTAATATATGAGATAGACTCATTACATGCAAAGCAAGATAGTTCAAACCGTGATTTGTCATACTTGTGATGATTATGGCTTACAGCTCATGAAAACCCCAAATCCACAATTTCAGAAAATTACAATATTACATGCAATCAATAAAACAAGGATTGTACATAGAACAATATCGGACCTCTGAAAAGTATAAGAATGCTGTGTTCTGACCTCCTGGCCTGTGAATACGCCAGAACACAGGCTTGGCTGTTTACCACTGTTCAATTACTGAGATAACGAATCCTTTGGCTGAGGGCCCAGGCAACTCACGTTCAATAGGGTAGCTCTGCAACAACCCAGATAGTTCAAACGAAGCAATGCAGATAGTTCAAACGAACAGACATGGGTAGAATACACGGATAGATTTTATTAACTACTAATTTGTTTCCTGCAAATGTCCCCTCCCAATGCCTCACCTATAATCTCTCTTGGGAGGGGCCAATCAACAACCACCTGTGCTTAATCATCTTCTGTGAGTCTGCCTACGGAGTTGCTGCTTCCGTTTCTCAGCCCTTCTCAATCTAGCATCAGGGACAAACTGCCTTTGATCCTCCCCACTGCTCCATGCCTCCACATCTTCCAGGGCAGACTCATATGGTTCCTCAGTATCCAAGTCCATCACCAGCTCAACCGGATCCTGCTGGGCCACAACCCATATGTACTCAGTACTTGGTTTGGGCCCCTTTTGCATCACTTGATACGTCAATGCAGCGTGGCATGGAAGCTATCAGCCTGTGGCACTGCTGAGGTCTTATGGAAGACCAGGATGCTTCAATAGCGGCCTTCAGCTGTTCTGCATTGTTTGGTCTCATGTCTCTCATCTTTAGATTCTCTATGGGGTTCAGGTTAGGTGAGTTTGCTGGTTAATCAAGCACAGTAATCCCATGGTCATTGAACCAGGTTTTGGTGCTTTTGGCAGTGTGGGCAGGTGGCCAAGTCCTGCTGGAAAATGAAGTCAGCATTCCCATAAAGCTTGTCTGCAGAAGGAAGCATGAAGTGCTCCAAAATCTCCTGGTAAATGGCTGTGTTGATCCTGGTCTTAATGAGGCACAGTGGACCAACACCAGCAGATGACATGGCTCCCCAAATCAACACAGACTGTGGAAACTTTACACTGGACTTCAAACATCTTGCAGTGTGTGCCTCTCCATTCTTCCTCCATACTCTGGGTCTTTGGTTTCCAAATGAGATGCAAACGTTGCTCTCATCAGAAAAGAAGACTTTGGACCACTGAGCAACAGACCAGGTCTGTTTTTCTTTAGCTCAGGTAAGACACTTCTGACGTTGTTTGTTGTTCAGGACCGGCTTGACAAGAGGAATATGACATTTGAAGCCCATGTCCAGGATCCATCTCTGTGTGGTGGCTCTTGATGCACTGACTCCAGTCCGCTCCTTATGAAAGTGCCCAATACTTTTGAATGGCCTTTTCCTGACAATCCTCTCTAGGCTGCGGTCATCCCTGCTGCTTGTTCACCTTTTTCTTCCACACTTTCCTCTTCCACATAACTTTCTATTAATGTACTTTGATACAGCACTTTGAGAACATCCAACTTCTTTCGCAATTACCTTTTGAGGCTTTTCCACCTTATGGAGGGTGTCAATGATGGTTTTCTGCACAACAGCAGTCTTTTCCATGATTGTGATTCCTACTGAACCAGACTGAGAGACCATTTAAAGGCCCAAGAACCCTTTGCACCTATTATACTTAATTAGCTGATTAGAGTGGGTCACTTTGCGCCTAGAATATTGCACCTTTTCACAATATTCTAATTTTCTGAGATTGTGGATTTGGAGTTTTCATGAGCTGTAAGCCATAATCATCACAATTATGACAAATCATGGTTTGAACTATCTTGCTTTGCATGTAATGAATCTATCTCATATATTAGTTTCACCTTTTAAGTTGCATTACTGAAATAAATGAACTTTTGCATGATATTCTAATTTTTTGAGTTTCACCTGTAACAGTGGGTGACATGCTATTTTCTTTAACTTGCAACTCTGAGTGCTATGATATGTTTGTGCTTACAGCTGATGTTCTTATTCTTCCCTTCAAGCTTTGCTTCAGTATAAATAAACATGTCTAACAACTTCTTCAAATTCTAACTGTTTCCATCAAATTGAAATCTTCATAGCCTTAGTCCATTGAGCCATGATGAATCTGTATGGATGATATCATACATTAAAAGACTTCTGCTGGTATTTTTAAAGAGTTTAATGCTACAGTAAACTCTCTTGTGGCAATTTTACTGAGAATGATGTGTTTGAAATGCAGTATAGCATCTATTGTTACTGAATGAGCTGCAAACCAGGAAAAAAAAACTGATAATGAATGTTTCACTGAAACAGTTGTCTAATCAAGTGGCAGAACATTATGTAATATCAAGTAAGACTTTACACAAGAAAACCTACCTCTGGATCTCAGTTTTCTTAATTTGCTCAAAAATCTTAACTACATCAGACAAAAAAAAATACTTGAAAGAGTTACCGTTTATGAAAGGCCACATTTGGAATCATAATTTAAATGTTGGTTTGAAGTCATTAGTGAGAAAACAAAATACACCAGATGAGACCAACATAATTACATAAAGAGTTATCTGACAAAATGGTCAACTATAAAAAAAAATGGAAAGAGGGACACTTAAATAAAACTGAATATCAACAAAAACCCTGAATCTGCAGGAAAGGAGTCAGCAGAGACAAAAGCCCAAAAGAGCTAAAACTAGCAACTAATGCCAATAATAATAATAAGAAAAAAATCATTATGTAAGAAGAAAGTTAAAGAAACAATAGGGCCACTAATAGGAGCAGATGTCAAAAGGGTGACAGGCAGCAGGAAGAAAGAAGAACTGCTTTAATTCCTCCTTCTTTGTGTCTGTGTTTATGTAAAAGAAACAGCCCAACCTATCAAAACTGGCACTAGGGGAGATAGAACAGGTAATTTGTACAAGTCAAAATATGTGAGGAATTAGTAAGAGAATACCTATCTATCCTGGATATGTACAAATCACCTGGGCCAGATGGATTTTATCCCAGGGTTTTGAAGGAGTTGTCAGATGAAATTTCGGAGCCACTGAATGTAATCTTTCATAGTTCATCTAGCACAACAGAAATACCAGAGGACTGGAATAACTATTTTTTGCACATAAATAATTGAAGAAATAATGTATTTTGTGGCTTTTAAAATGAAGTTTAAAACATATTTTGAGTTGTATATATGATTAAGCAGTCAGAATCTTTTTAAAGCCATGTGGCTTTAATGAGGGATAGAATCAAGATCACATGAAGTGCTAATACCACTTTAAATTCACTATGTAAAAAAAGATGTGGAGACCTTAGAAAGAGTGCAGAGAAGAGCAACAAAGATGATTAGGGGACTGGAGACTAAAACATGAAGAATGGTTGCAGGAACTGGGTGTGTCTAGTTTAAGGAAAAGAAGAACTAGGGATGATATGATAGCAGTGTTCCAATATCTCAGGGTTGACACAAAGAAGAGGGAGTCAAACTAGTCTCCAAAGCATCTAAGGGTGGAACAAGAAGCAATGGGTGGAAACTAATCAAGGAGAGAAGCAACTTAGAATTGAGGAGATATTTCCTGACAGTTAGAACAATTAATGGAACAACTTGCTTCCAGAAGTTGTGAATGCTCCAACACTGTTAAGTTTTTAAAAAGAAGTTGGATAACCATTTGTCTGAAATGGTATAGGGTTTTCCTATCTGAACAGGAGGTGGACTAGAAGACCTCCAAGGTCCCTTCCAACTCTTGTATTCTATTCCATGTCTATGGGGTATTTTGCTACCTTTTAAAAACTCTGTAACCTATTATTCATTTTGTACATAATTTGAATATAAGATTAAACAATTTTTCTTTAATGTTCCTGAAATGAGAATGCTTTTGGTTTTCTTAATCATACTTATGATAAACTATATCTATTTTTTTCTTGGCTATGTATGGTTTTTTAAAAATGCAAATATTTAGAAGCTTTTAAAATTAGCATTTCCTGTTTTTCTTTCATAGAAAATATCTAGGCATTATGTTTCCATTTTATGTTTGTAATTTTAGTAACAACTAAAAAAGAAGCTTGTGTCATTTCAGTAAGATTGGATTTAATCCCGAATAACAATAATAAATTTCAGTACTTGCTGCAGCAACTACATTTCTAGAGTATGGAACAGTAGATTTTTTGGGGGACACATGGAATATGTATCAAACCTGGGAAAAAGGTTCTAATATTCTAAACGTTATATAACATAGTTGGATATTACAGAACACATTTTAAAAAAAATTAGGAATGAGAATGATTTAGCATCACTTGGCCAGCTATTCTGAATGTATGTATAAATGTCACAATTTATGAAGTTTAAAAACCTAGCGATACTTGAATATAGCATTCCTCTGCATAATAGAAGGCTTTTAATAGTGGGTTTCTTTCCCAACAAGGAAAATTTCTGTTTCCTTGTTTAGTGCATTTTAAGGTCATTATAGCACTCTATGTGCTCTTTTAAATAAACAGCTTAACCATTTCTAGTATTGTATAAATGTAGCAACTCCTAAGGTGTCTCAGTCTCTGTGTCACTTAGTAGCAAGTTGAACTCATCAAGAAGTATTCAGCCTTGATAACTTCATTGCTAACTCAATGATCAAGTTCAGGGAGATATGTCAGCACGCAGGACAGAGGTTGATGCAGCTGCAACAACTCCAAATGCTCTCTAACATCCAGTCAGAGGATTGCTATACAGCCTCTGAAAACCAACAGTACTTTCACATATGACAATTGCTTACACCCCCCCCCCCCCACCTTTAGCCTGTCAGCTATTTCATCCGTAGTCAAACCATGGATGAGGAAGATCTTATACAAACTGGCCTGACATTCAGTAGTAACAGCTCATCTAGACTAGAGCCACTGTCCTGACAGCAGGGGTGAATAGTGAAGGCTGGAAAGCAGGATTGATCTTAATCATTGATCCTGTCACCTTGTGAGCAACCTTTCCTTAAAATTGCCAAACTATCTTCCTCTGCTTATAATTAGTCTGATCTAATTGCCTGCCATCTCTCCCCCACAAATTTTGCCCCTTCCCTCAAAATAAAGATATAACACTGCAATGGAATTGGTCAAAATCATTGCTCATCTCCACAATAATTTGGATAGGCCCCAGAAATAGGATTTAAAACAGTTGTAATGAAGAACATTGAGTCTTTTCATATATGGATACCACATATTGAAAGGGATCATGCAAGAGTGTCTTAATCTTATCATTCATTCAGTCATTTGAAAATTTACTCAAGAAAAGTTTAACTATATAATTAATCAGACCCAATGATTTTTTTCCCCAGGAGAGGCCCCCCCCTTTTTTTTTTTTTACTGAGGCTGAATCGACCTCTTCTCTTAAGGAGAAATTTATAATTTCTGGACCCAGCAAGCACTCAAGGCATGAGGAACAAGGATTAAGCAAACGTGATTGACAAAACTTGTCAATCTTTACAACTTGTAAAATTGTTCACACACTCTTAATGCATTGCAATTCCCAATTTGCCCCAAATTATCCTGGAAAACTTTGAATTTTGATTGGCAAATGTGTAGAATCTAAGTAACAATAACTATTCGGGAAGGCACTACTGCTGGTTTGCTCATGGACGCGCTGCATGCTTGTGCTTAATGTGCGCTGCACGCGCATAAATTATTCTGCGCATGCACAGAAGCAAAAACCAAGATGGTGACGCCTATGGCGCCATCCAAAGAACCAGTTGGGGACATGGCAGGCCTGGTTGATGCCGGTTCCAGCAATCCAGATCGCCAAACCACTACTGGTATGGCTGAACCGGTCTGAACTGGTAGGAACCCACCATTGGTCTGAGTGTCCCAACACAAGACTGAGTTGTCTTAATAATATTTAAATAGAAAATGTATGTAGCTGCTTATGTTACATATTTAATTTTGAGCATCTCACTATATACCATAAAAATACATTAAAATCTATAAAATGCAACCACAATATATTAACCAAGTCATCAAAACATCATAAAACCCTGCCAGTTACTTCTGTATTTTGCTCAACAACCATCTTTTTTTTTTTTTTGAAAGACTGATCCTTAGCTCTTTCTAGTTAAAAGTCTGCAAGGTTTCTGGCTTTCTTTGGCTTCTTTGTTGTTGTTGGGATTTTTTGTTTGTTTGTGGCTTTATTTTTGTTCCAAAAGCACTTAAGAAATATTTTTTTTCTAAATATTTTCTTCTATAGAAGTGCTTTGTACACCATCTCATTTGAAGCACTTCACAAATAATAGTGGAAAGTACATATGTCACATCTAACTAACTTTGGCCAAGGCAAACAATGTACAATTAAAAAAAAACTTTGCTTTTTTATCCTCCAGTAAGTGCCCCATGAAAATATAGTTGCAAATGATGATGATTTATTAATACTGTACTGCTGTTCAATCATTATATGTATTCTCATCTCATTATGCCTCCCAATGTGGATGACTGCAATAACTATGCCCGGTGTTGCCCTTGAAAAATTTCTGGAAGCTGCAGTTAGTCCAGAATGGCAGCATGAGCAATAATGAGTTGCTCTATGTGATACCATTGCTTCACAAACTGTACTGGATCCCAATAGACTTCTAGATATGAGTCAAGGTCTTGGTTGTGACCTATAAAACCATTAATGGGAGGGCATGGGATATTTGAAACATCATTTTCTTCAACTCTTTCTACTCTCCCACTATGTCTCTGTCAGGAGGGTTATGTTTTGAAAAGGTTTCATTGAGCAAGACACTTTTCCATCACTGTGCCTAAACATTCAAAGATCTATGTGGGATTAGTTTAGCCCCAACTCTAGAACTTTTGGAAACATTTTCAGATCTACTGGTTTCCGTGGTTTGGGAAATTGTTCAAGTCTGAGTTTTTGCTAATTTATTATTGATTATATTACTTATCTTCAATTGCGTTGTTGTTGTTGTTGTTCTTCCTCCTCTTTCTCCTCCTCCTCCTCCTCCTCCTCCTCCTCCTCCTCCTCCTCCTCCTCCTCCTCCTCCTATGTGTGTATTTATGTTTTCTTATCTCATATTATATCTATAGACTTTGCTGCCACAAATCACCATGACAAAATGGGTGGCAATACCAAATAATAAATATATGAGATGATAGATAGGTAGATGGATGGATGGTAGATAGAAAGAGACAGAAATAGACAGAAGTGTGTGTGTGTCTGTGTATGTATGTGAAAAAGTCACTTAGGGAAGATACTTAAGAGCCTCCAGTACACAAGCGGTACATCATGCAATAGAGAAGAATTCCAATAAACTGATAACTTTGTAAAACAGTTGGTAAGAATTATTTTCCACACATACATAAGAAAAAACATTCAGTACAAAAAAATATGATTGGCAATACACACACACACACACACTCACACACACAGACATGTTTGTTTTTATAGATTTTCATGGGTGTAGGTATGCTGGTCTTGTTGTATTCGGGTTTTTTTAGTGTAAGATTGAGATTGTCTTAGCAACGTTTTGGGGAGGTCTCACTCGCCATCTTTAGAAAAGCCCAGCCTGAAGATGGCAAGTGAGACCTCGCCGAAACGTTGCCAAGACAATCTCAATCTTACATGGGAAAAGACCCAAATACATATATATAACTAATACAACAAAATGTAACAAAAAGGCAACAATAAAAATATTGGGTTTCTGCCTGGATGGTCTCTTGTGATGAGCCGAAGGACAGAGAATGGAAGTAGTGATCTTCCTCCCACATTTGGACATACTATCTATCTGTCTGTGTGTGTGTGTGTGTGTGTGTGTGTGTGTGTGTGTTGCTGTTGATGTTTGCAGATTAGTCAGCTGTTTTGTAACATCCTGTGTGGCTGAGGTCCTAGCTGTGTGCCTATTGTTCTTTTTTGTTGTAACAACCTGGGTAATGGGCTGTGTGATGACCTCCTGAGCTCGATTGTAGTGATATCCTGAGTCTTGTGGTGCAACCTCCTGGGGGGTTGGCTGCATTGTAACATCTTGACCCTTTGTGTTGTAACCTCCTGAGTTGTGTGATGTAATGTCCTGAGCAGATAGCTGAGGTGTAACATCCCGGACTTTGGTTTGGCTCTGAGTTTGCAGTCTGTGTGGGGGTCAGAGCAGGGTGCAGCTGTTGGTGATGCCACCGTGGTTTGGCTTCTGGATGGTGGTTGCATTTCGTCTATGGGATGGGTTTGTGTTTGAGTCTGGTGAGGGTGATTGGTGATTGCGTCCTGTGTTGTTCTGGGTCCGGTGTCGGTTTTCGTGGCTGGGACTCATTTGTTAACTAGGGCTAGTTTCCAGATGTCTGGTAGGTGGGAGGTATCATCACGTTTATTCATGTTGTAGGGGTGTTTCTCTATTTCTATGGCTTCCATAATTATTCTCTTGTTGAAGTGTTGAGTTTTGGAGATTAATTTGGTTCTTTCAAAGTCAATTTCATGTCCTGTAGCCTTAAGATGCTGGAAGAGGGAGGACGTTTTTTCTTCTTTTCTGACTGCGTTCTTGTGTTCTGTGATGCGTGCATTTATTCTCCTATTAGTTTGTCCAATGTATGTGGCTGGGCAGATTTTGCATGGTATTTCATAGACTCCTTGGTTTTCTAGCTGGATCTTGTTTTGGGGGTTTCTTAAGATTTTGTCTATTTTTTGGTCAGTGCTGAAGGCTATCTTGATATTATATTTGTGGAGAATTTTGCTGATTTTATCTGTGGTGCCTTTGATGTAAGGGAGGAGGGCGATGCCGTTGTCCTGTTCTGTGTCTCAGTTCTTTGGGATGTGTGTCTTCTTTTGGATCAGGTTGGTAATTGTGTTTCTTTGGAATCCATTGGCAATTAATATGTTTGTAAGAGTGTGTAATTCAGTTTTCAGGTGGTCTTTGTCGGCTAGACATTTGGTTCTAGAGATGAGGGTCTTGGCTACGGAGTTGATCTGTGCAGGGTGGTGATGGGATTGTGCATTTAAGTAGCGGTTGGTGTGTGTGTTTTTTTCTGGTAGATGATGTGTCCTTTATAGAGGGACGGCAGCTCCGATCATGCTTTGCTCGCATAGGCATGAGGCCGAAGACACCAACCTGAGGATGACGAGTGGGATCTCGTCGAAATGTCGCCAAGATACTCCCAATCTTACATGGAAAAAGACCCAAATACACCAAAGCCTGCATAACTGTACCCATGAAAATCTACAAATACACACACACACACACATGTATACATACATATACACATACATATACATACAATATAAGACAAATTAAAATAAACAATAGAATATTATATTTGATCAGTCTTTAAGGGTTAAAGTTGGATTTTGGGTTAGTTTTTCTCAAAGGGATAAGGAAGAATAAAAGATTATGATTAGCTAGAGAATACAACTAAAAAGTATCAGATGGATAGAATGAGATAAAACTGAAATGGAAGATGATTGTTTTATCCACTTGGGGAATCAAATTTTTTCCCCCCAAATAAGGTGGAAAAAGTTTTTGAAAGGCTTTAAATTTTTAGCAAAAAGCTTAACAAGAATTGTGTCAAGCACCAGGAAAATCAGGAGATCCAGACAGTTCAAATGGACATAAAGATTTATTGGAAACTTAAGCTCTTTACAAGAATTTGAACTACTGATAGACAAAGGAAATTAGTGAGAGATAAGAGTAGAAAGAGTTCAAGATGAGCTGGACTTAGATGGGCACAAAGAGACTTATGATTGATGATACTTTGACCCCTTCCTCAAGTTCTTCTTAGTCATTTCCTACAAATTGAATGGAAGAAAGTTAAAAATGAATAAAAATGACAGAAATTTTGTAATTAAATTTTGGAGAAGTGCTATTGAAAATACTAGAATTAAATAGGCAAGCATGAACGTTATTGGTGGATTTTGTAAATAAACATAAATATAATCTGAGCTGGATTATGATAATGACTAAAATTATACCATTTGAGATAAAAAGGTACAGAAAGACAAAAAATAGAAAAAAAGATAGGAAAAAAAATGGAAAGTCTGTCTTTTATTTTTCCTGTTGTAATTGGGATATGATTATTTTTGGGTTACAATATTAGAATGGCAACCACCAGAAAAGAAAAATAGTAAAAAGTAGAAGGGGGTTATTAGAACAACGTGCAGAAAGAGGAATTGTACCAGAGTTGCTTCAGAAAATGTTTGATAAATGTTTATTTACTTAGATAAATAATTGTCTGAATCACTTAATATCACTTAATTGACAACTTTTGAAGAGCGAACAGATGAAAGATTAGTAAAGATGAAAGAGGAGGTAAAAGAAGTTGAAAAGATGGAGAACTCTGTAAAACAAGTGTCTATAGATGTAAAGTAAAGATGAAGTGGAAATTTTGGACAGTAAGAAAGTATAGAGAGATGGAAAGAGATTTAAATTATCTGCTTTATTGGAGTTAAAAGAGAAGCTTTTTTGCTTGAGATTCAGAATGATCCCAGAGGATTCTGGTGAAGACATTATGGCAAAGTTGATTAAAGCTTTGGCAATTTTGGGAGAATGGAATGAAGAAGATACACAGTAGAAAATGAGAAAGTGTATAGAATAAATACAAGACTTTGAAAATTAAGAAAAGTTCCAAGGAATGCTTCTCTACGCCACCCCCACGCAGGTGCAGATCCTTTTGCGTATGTGCTTTTGGTGGAAAAAATGGCCTAAATGGGATGTTGTAGAGCCAGGCGAAGCCACCCGCAATTTCTGCTACCGGGCCAAACCAGTAGAATACTACCTCTGAGTTAGAAGAAGAACAAGTTAAAGGATCTATGATAGCCTGGGGGAAAAATTTGGGGCATAGGATTGAATTAGAGAAGTGGCAGAAATTGTGGCCCCAAAATTATAAAATGACAATATCAACAGCATATAAAGAAAATTTGTATAAGATGTTTTACAGGTGGCATCTATCCCTGACGAGGATAGCAAGAATGTTCAAGAATAAATCAGAAAAGTATTGGAAATGTCATCAGACACCGGGTTCATATTACCATATGTGGTGGATATTGGACTAAGATCCACATGTGGTTGCAGAAAATGACACAAAACATATAGACTTAAAACCAGAGATTTTTTAAATTGGGAATTATACCAGAAATATGTAATAGAGATTTGAAATATTTGATTGTAAATGTTTTAACAGCAGCTAGAATTGTATTTGCAAAAAAATTGGAAAAATGAGAAAATACCAACGCAGGAGGAAATTATTCAAAAAATAATGGAATGTACGGAAATGAGTAAATTGACATTTGAAATTAGAGAATAAGAAGATGAACAATTTTACAAGGTTTAGGACTTGTTCTATCAATGATTAGATAAAAAATCATGATAATGGAAAATGTTGGAGAACTTTTTATATTTTAAGAATAATAGAATGATATATGCAATACTTTAAGGGTTTAGCCTTATTAAACAGATTAGAACAATGTAATGGAATGATGTTGTATGATCTCAATATATAGAATATTCTATTTAAAATGTAGAAATAATAATTGGAGTTGAACTATTGATGCAAAATGATGTTGTATGTAGGAATTCAATATTTAGAATAACTTGTTTAAAATTAAGGAATAATAATTACAGTTGAATAATTGATATATAATGATAATAATGTACTTATGTTTATTTAATGAATAATTTCTGATTCTATACATAATTGTAAGTGGTGACCATGGAAAGGACACACAAAATCTTGTAACCAAACAACCTGTTATATGAAGTGAAGAAGGTTGTATATGTTTTATGTCTTTGTTTGTTTTTGTTTGTTTAAAAATAAAAAATAAATATAAAAAAAGAATACCACCTCTGGACCAGACTCAAATTGGTACTTTTTGGGTGCGTTCTATAAAGACTGAATTCTCTGGAGAATCTATAATACTAGTGAAAAAAAAGGAGAAAAAAAGATTTTGGCCAAAAACAAGATTGATGAATTAGTTATAATAATAATGGTTGCCCCATTGAGAGATCTGAAGGACCAGCTTTGACACTGATTATCCTGGGGAAAAATATATACCGGTATGTGTTCATTAAAAGTTCACACTGACTTGATGGCACATGGTCAATGAATTAAAAATCACTAGAATTTTATATTGTACAAAACAAAGTTGGGAAAATTGAAAGTTTGAATGTTTGAAAATTGTAGGCCATGTTAAGTTTTATGTTATTTCAGTGTTTGTTGATTTTATTGTGAGCCTCTAGATTCCTAGGAGGAAGTAGTGCTGAGGAATTTCAGTTGTAATAAACTGCTAATATTGGTGTAAAATTCATAAACTCTTCATACAGATTTCATATCAGGTTCAATAAGAAACTAAAATTTATAGCTAGTAGCAAATAGCTAGTACTATTTGTGTTCTGTATTTTTACCATATGACAATATACCTTACAAAACCATAGTACTGCATATTATCTTCCTAAGGTTATCTGATATAGAGAATTTCAATTGTTCCTTAAACATTAATAAGAGATAAATACCTCTTTTGCCTTTTGTTTGTTGGTTAATTTTTAATTGATTCTCAAATAAAATATTAAGTAGGCAAATTATTTTGTAGCATGTAGCATGCCTAAAGTTGGCTGCCAAAATGATATACTTTTAGAAAAGATGGAACGTGACACCTAATCAAATAGCTACTTCTAAGTTTATCCCAGCAAGAATTTTTAATCAAAGAGAGTTCACAGTAGAACTACTTCTAAAATTAGTGAATTGTGCCACAAAAAGAACACATTTTAAAGCTGAAGTGAAATGCTAATGAAGGAAGGATCCATTGGTTGCAGCCTAGCTTTCAGTAAAAACTCTTGTTACATAAAATATTTTTTGACATCGATATTGTCATTTATATCTAACATATATTTGTCGTCTGTCTGTCTTCTACATTGATTTCATTAGACTTAAAAGACACTGGAGGGTTTTTTTTCCATGCTACAGTAAATATTTCAAACCCTCATGAAATAGTAAAGCTTTTGGACTTAGCGATATCTTGCAACCTAATCTCATTCAAAAAGATCCATTTAGAAGTATAAACACATGACTGTCAATCGGAGATGACCTTACAGGGTTATCCAGTGTAATTGGTTATCCAGTGTAAATTGTCAATGTAAATTGTTTCTGTAGTTTTGTACACAAAAAGGCAGATTATTCTCCCTTCTTCCCTCTCTCCCTCCCTCCCCCTCTCTCTTTCTCTGTGTGTGCATTTAGCATATTTTACCCAACATTTGCCGATCAGAAAGTATTTTTAAAATATGTAGAAGAATCTGATCATGTTTTCTCAAATTATGTTCAGCTGAAACCTTCTCATCAATTATGCTTCTGGTGTTTCTTTCACTCCTACAGAATTCACATAGGCATACAAACACATTGGTAATGTTAAGAGAGGTAACGTGACATATCTGAAATGTGAAGCCGAGCAACTAGAAGAGGAAATAGCTTTTGTAATAATTTCCAGTTTTGGATTAAATGTCGCAATCAGGGACGTGCAGTCAGGGGAGGCAGGGGAGGCAGAGCCTCACCACTGTCATCATGAAAGGAAAAGGAAAAGGAAAAGGAAAAAGGCAAGAGCTGAGGTCAGGCTGAGCTAGTTGCTGCCAGAGTCACCGTGGATGACCCTGCTTAGTGCTTAACTGTTTAAAAAAGCCTCTAAAAAGCGCCCTCTACAGGAGGAGGCAGGAGAACAATGTGTCTCATCTAGTCTGACTTTAGGCGTTTTATGATCACTCGAGCAGAGTTAAGCAAGGGTTAAAAGCCTAAAAATTCCTGACATAGGTGAGGCATGTCATTCTCCCGCCTCCTCCTGTAGAGGGCACTTTTTAGAGGCTTTTTTAAACAATTTTTTAAACAATCCATGGTGACTCTGGCAACAACTAGCTCAGCCTGACCTCAGCTATTGCCTTTTTCCTTTTACATTTTTTTTCTTTTCATGATGACAGGCAAGAGCAGAGTTGAAACTGAACAGCTTGAAAAGGTACATGTGGGTCAGAGGGAAGGGGAGGAATTCAAACTTCAACCTCAAGTGTAGGTCCCTCCCCAAGTGTAGTTTGATTGCAGGCAGAACCACATTGCCTTTTCAAACACACACACACACACACACACACACACACACCTGGATAAAACTATATAAGCCCAGCTTCACTAATTACAAGTTTGAAAAGGCAACGTGGCTCTGCCTGCAATCAAAGGTTCGGATTGGCTCCAATCCAACTTCTGTGTTTGTGTTTGTTTAAGAGAGAGTGAGTGAGAGAGGGAAGGGGGTAGGAGAAATAGTCCAATCCAACTTCTGATGGAATGGTCTAGGAGCGAGAAGAAAAAGAATGAAGGAAACTTTTTCGCAATGGAGAAAAACAAATGCTGTTGCTTTAAATCGGAACTGAGCATGCCTGGCTGTGGAATTCTGGGAGTTGAAGTCCACAAGTCTAAAAAATTTTGAAACCCACCACTGTGTCAGTGTCTCACCAGCCATAAATCTCACCGCACGTCACTGGACCCAGTAAAGCTCATCTTCATGCTGATCTCAGAAAGTTGAAGAGAGTCAGATTTGTTTAGCGCTTGTATTGAAGGCATCCAATTCGAAGGCTGAATTGGGAAATTTGAATTCAAGAAAGAAACAGTGAAGTTCTTACATATTGTCATTAAGAAAATGGCATAAACCATTTTCCATAGAGTATTTAGCAGTCAAGGTTAGTTTGAAGTAGGCTACTTTTCAAAAATATCAGGATTAAATGAAATTGTAATTTGGAGTTTGTGCACCTGTCTTCAGACTTTATATTCAGCCACTGATTTTTTTCCACAGAGTTCTATTGCTGCAGATTAGGAAGATTAAACTTTCATGTTTTTTTGTATGCACCTTAAAATGTATTATTTTTATAAAATATGCACAGGCATATTACTGCACATGGTTAATGGCTCTTATTAAAAAATTGTATTAACTTTTAGAAAAGTCTGTTTTTCAATGAGCAAACCCTTTTAAATTTACACACTGGCTTCAATCCACTTAAACAAAACAAAGCTCTAAGAAAGTTAAACTCTCAATGATGAAGTGGAATAGCTGGCTATGGAGAATGTGTATGAAGCTCACTAGCAAGTATATCTGGGAAACAAATTTAATAACATGTTAAATTGCTGCCTCTTGAAATTTACCCATGATTATTCCTGAATATTGAATATTATATTGAGCCAAGGTGGCGCAGTGGTTAGGGTGCAGTACTGCAGGCCACTTCAGCTGACTGTTATCTGCAGTTCAGTGGTTCTAATCTCACCGGCTCAAGGTTGACTCAGCCTTCCATCCTTCCGGGGTGGGTGAAATGAGGACCCAGACTGTGGGGGTGATATGCTGACTCTGTAAACCGCTTAGAGAGGGCTGAAAGCCCTATGAAGCGGTATATAAGTCTAACTGCTATTGCTAAAACCAGGTAGGCATGTTTGCCTATTTAGGATCTGCAGGAAATGTTCAGCTTTTCATGCTGTAGATATCAGAAAAAAAGTGATGCTGAAAGAAAGAACTTTTAATTTGTCGAATAAAATTTACCTTAAAGGCATTCAGCTATTTTTTAAATCTCCCTCTTTCTGTTTGTTTTTATCACCATAGACTGTCAATATGGCAAGATTTGATATGTTTAAATGTATTTGACATTGGAAATGTAAATGTTCCTTTTCCAGTTTTATTTGCATTGCAATGAAAAATAGTTTCTATAATGGATGAAATCATAAGCTTATAACATTCAATTAATTTTTATGAGTCATAGTCTTTAGTAAGTTGTAGAATTTTTTTTGGGGGGGGGGTGTTTTTGTTAGATGAAAGATAGATATAGCAGTTTGAACAAGAGTCCCTACCAGAGGCACATCTAGGCTGTTGGACTAATGCTTTATTTATTAATATTCATGAGCCATCTCATTTAGCTGGTGCTCTTGGGACTTGATTAAAGTAAGACTGTTATACTAGCTTCTGAAACTGGAAAGAGTGCTCTGGGTGACACAGCTAGTATGACAGAAATATATGGAGCCATCTCTGTAAGACTGTTAGTACACATAAAGTTGTACTATACTGCCGCATTTCAGAATGATATGATGGAATGAATTTCTACACATCTGGCTTATCCTTTTAATGCATTTTTTGGATTTGTTTCTTAAGGTCTGAAAAAAGAAATGACCATGTAGATGCCAACTGCCCGGATCCAGCATAATGGGAAAGAGTGAATGGAGTTCAATTGGACTGCAATCTTGAAAACAGCCATCTTGTGGACTATCACCTGGTGGGAGACATTTCTATCACTCATTGCTTACTCTGCTCATGTTACTGTTCACATAAAGTGGATTTGTTCTTAGGCTGGAATTTGAGTTTCTATCTTTACAAATTTTTAATTTGTACATAGCACACTGAACAGAGCAATATTATCAGCAGCAATGGGTGACATGACCAACAGCGATTTTTATTCAAAGAACCAAAGAAATGAGGCCAATCATGCAGGAGAATTTGGGTGTACGCTTCAGGATCTGCGTTCTCTTATGGAACTTCGAGGAACGGAAGCAGTGGTTAAAATTAAAGAGACGTACGGGGACACAGAAGGCCTCTGTAGACACTTGAATACTTCGCCAATAGAAGGTAAGTGATATTAATGTTTTTCTTTTCTAAACTAGCCGCAGAGGTTTGGCATCATGGTATGGTACTATGTCTTTTTAATTCTCCTTAAGACAAATTCATGAAATAGATTTTGAGATGTCGTGTGTGGTGTGCCTACATTGGAAAAGAAAATTGCAAAGGGGAGAAACTTCAACAAAGGGATTGCAGCACAGCAAGACAACTCACTGTTAAAATTTCTGCAGTGTGAAAATACAAAAATAGTAGTGCTCTTGAAATTTATTAAAAATGCTAATTTGATTTTTTAGAGGATATCTCTATCTCTATCATCTCTATCTCTATCTCTATCTCTATCTCTATCTCTATCTCTATCTCTATCTCTATCTCTATCTCTATCTCTATCTCTATCTCTCTCTCTGTCTGTCTGTCTGTCTGTCTGTCTGTCTGTCTGTCTGTCTGTCTGTCTGTCTGTCTACCTACCTACCTACCTACCTACCTACCTACCTACCTACCTACCTACCTACCTACCTACCTACCTACCTATCTATCTGAAAAATTCTTGAAGATATTCCAGTTATTTCCAAAGCCATATATGGTGCTGCATGTGGTTTTGTGTAGGGTATTTTTTCCCCTAGCATTCTTACAGTTCTCTGTTTCTTGATAGAGTTATATTATCTTTCTGTCTGACTTTGCTTTGTATATGTGAAACATTGCACCAGAGTCTGTGTTACACTGTCACTGGAGTCATATAAGAACCTCTCAGTGTTCATTCTTCATCTGTGCTTAAAAACTTTATTCAGGAAGTAGCTTAATTAACACCAGGAAAGCTACAATGCCAAGTAGGCATGGGGGACACTATCTGTTTCATTTTTTAATAGCACAAACCAGTTTATTTCATGATATTTACAAAAATATACACATTTTGTACTAATTTTTCTCACATATATGTTTTTCACGTACTTTCCCCTAATATATAAGATAAAACATTTCTTGGAATTTTTACCATGTGCAGGGTAGTTAGACTCAGTTACAGTGTAATGAGTGCATTATTGGGAGACCTGAAAAAACCAGATTAGGCCAGTTCATTGTCATGGAGAAAATCTATGTGGTTGCTAAGAACCAACTAGGACCTGATGGTACATAATGGATCAATTTTATAATGTATGCATTTTTATCAAACAAATTTGTAAGTGTTAGAAAAATTATATATAGTTTGACATGTAAATCGTATTTTCATATATTTATATTTGTGTTCTAAGCATCTCCTGATCCTTCAGGTGTAACATTTCTGAATCATGGGCATTGCATTTTGGGATATTAGGCTGCTGAAATGATTAACAATGATCAGTTACCGTAGAAAGTGTAAACTGATAAAATTGATTTCATATACTATATTACTGAAGTTGACTTTCTACAGGATGGTAAAATTATTATTTAAAATTGTTAGAAAATAATTTCAAATCATTTTGCTTTATAAAACTCTATAAAACTAATAAAATATCTGTGGAGTCATTCAGATTCCCAAAAATAACATTCATTCCAATGTACAATAAAGTATTTTGAAGTGATACAAACTTGAGGATTTCAAAGATATTTTGAACAGTTTAGTTTGGCTGTGGAATTGTGCTCTGGAAAGAAAGATAAGATGTCAGATTCTTCTCCGTGTGAGAATTCTGCTATCACAGTGATGGCGAACTTTTTAGACACTGAGTGCCCAAAGCATGCACATACATGAGTGAATATATGCATGCACACATGAGCGCACACATGTGCAGCAGAGACCAGAAGGTGTGGTATCTCTGGCAGTGTGGCAAGAGGTAAGATCTTTTTCTTTTGTGAGCTTCAGTTTTGTTGTTTGCAGCGGAACAGAAGCTCACGAAAGAAACGCCACAGAGATCTGACCTGGGCCGATGGTGCGTGTGCCAGCAGAGAGGGCTTTGCGTGCCACTTCTGGTACACATGTCATAGGTTTGTCATCATGGTGCTGGAGAGATGCAAAGCAAAATAAGGACTGTGTTTGAAGTTAAAGAGCAAAGGAGGCATTAAAGATCTCTTCTCTGCATTTATTCTTAGTGGAAAGTGTCTTGGTTCTTGATTCCTTTGGTTCATAGTGACTTTCATTAGTCCAAAACCGTGACCCGTCAAAACCGCGGTCCACTAAAGCGCGCTCGACGAAAGCGCGTACCTGACGTCATCAGCAGCGCGATAAAAAAAATTAAAAATAAATTAAATTAAAATTAAAATAAAATTAAAGCAAGCCGATTCACATAAAGGTAAGGGTTAGGTTTAGGGTTAGGGTTACGTTAAGGGTTAGGGTTAGGTTTAGGGTTACGTTAAGCGTTAGGGTTAGGTTTAGCGTTAGGTTAAGGGTTAGCGTTAGGTTTAGCGTTAGGTTAAGGGTTAGGTTTAGGGTTAGGTTAAGGGTTAGGTTTAGGGTTAGGTTTAGGGTTAGGTTTAGGGTTAGGTTTGGGGGGGTTAGGGTAAGGTTTTCGCTTTAATTTTAAATTTACCGCTCACAGCACAATGTTTTCGTCGCGCTGTGATGACGTCACGTATGCGCTTTCGTCGAGCGCGCTTTTGTCTACCGCGGTTTTGTGGTGGAACCGTCCAAAACACCATATTCACCCTAATAATTTCTCCAAGATTTTACGTACACAATTTTGTGTATGATAGTTTGCAGTGTAAGACATGATGTTAATTCAGTATCATCTATAAACCTTCAGATTTATCCATTTCCTATCTATTATTATTTTAATCATAGAAGCAATTCCTGATTTCACATTTCATGCCATTTTATGTCATTGGAGAAATGTAGTGCTGTAAATAAAATATAAAGAACATTTAGTATTCAGAGTTTTACTCCAATTCTATAGGCAGACACTACTGTATTAGACTTAATGTATGTTATTAATGCTAATAGTAACAGCTTTATAATATGTAGGATATACATGGAAAATGAAGATTCTTGAGTTACAGAATACTGTATAGAATATACAGGGAGCCGAGGTGGCGCAGTGGTTAAATGCAGCACTGCAGGCTACTTCAGCTGACTGCAGTTCTGCAGTTCGGCTGTTCAAATCTCACCGGCTCAAGGTTGACTCATCCTTCCATCCTTCCGAGGTGGGTAAAATGAGGACCTGGATTGTTGGGGGCAATATGCTGACTCTGTAAAACCGCTTAGAGAGGGCTGAAAGCCCTATGAAGCAGTATATAAGTCTAACTGCTATTGCTAATATGGATGTCAAACACATGGCATCATGTTGCCGTCACATCATGTTTCATGACATTTTCCCCTTCATGGAGCTGGAGTGGGCGTCGCCTATGTCTTACGCATCCATCACGTGGGTCGCTAGTTTGACACCCTTGGTTTAGAATAACAGAATTTGAAGGGATCTTGGAGGTCTTGTAATCCAACACTGCTCGAGCAAGAGACCCTATACCAGTGATGGAAAACCTTTTTTGGCTGCTGTGCCAAAAGCGGGGGGAGCACAGGGGGTCATGAGCCAGCATGCCACACCTATAATGCTATGTGCATGCACCCCCCAACGTTTGCACATGGGCGTGATCAGTGACCCCTCTGCTTTTGCCATGGTTTTTTTGCCTTCCCAAGGAGGCTTTCTAGGACCCTGGGGAGGGTAAAAACAGCCCTCCTGCTGGTCTCCGGATGCCCTCCGGAGACCTCAGGAGCTTGCCTGAAACCTCTAGAGGGCAAAAAATGGACCTATGGGGACCCCAAGTCACCATTCCTGAACTTCCAGTTTCCCTGAAGGGGCAATTTTCGACCTACGGAGCCTTCAGGGGCCTTCAGAAGGCTTTGGAGGCTGAAAACAGTCCTATGAGCAAACCAGAAGTAATTTCCATTTTATCTGTAGGGTCATTTTTCACCCTCTGGAGCCTTCAGGGAAGCCTCCTGAAGGCTCCAGAGGGCAAAAAATGGTCCTATGAGCAACCCGGCAGTCTATTCCCAAACTTCCGGTTTCCCCATAGGAAGCTTTAAGGAAGCCTCCGGAGGGCAAAAAATGGCCTCAATGCGCACTGTCCAGTTGACAGGTCAAGGCCTCGTGTACTTGACAAATAGCTCCACGTGCCACCTGCCATGACAGCCCTATACCATTCTGAATAAATGGGTGTCCATCTCCTCTTTAAAAACTCCAGTGATGGATCACCTAGAACTTTTAAAGGCATTTTATTTTCTCATAATGTTACAATACTTGACAAATAGAAGGAGCAGTTTCAGTAGAATTATGAAGTGTAGGGAAGAGAAAATGATAAGTAAATCTATTGTATTTAGTAAATTATACCATTTTATTTGTTATATGCATTAGTGTAGAAATAACCTGCATTTAAGACAAGAGTTTTGTGTACATTATAGACTGTTGGGTTATTCTTATATAAACTATAATTTTAAAATGAATCATTACAACAGATGATGAATTCTAAATTTGTGGATGGCTCATATATATGTAATTATGAATTTCTTTTGCTATGTCTATAACATTGTTTATTGTTATATAAAATATGCAGAAAAAGTTTCATTTAAATTAACAACATCTCCTGGCCATGTTTATATTGCTTGCTGGCAACTACAGTACATGATGTATCTTGCTGTGGAATTATTCCAATACTTTTCCTTTCCCCCTTTTTAAACATCTCTGGGATTTGGGGGTGGGGAAGAAGTCCCATTCAAGTACTGTATAACCACTGATAATAACTGTTTGTTTTTCGGAGTTCAGAAACTATCGGTAATTATTCTGCTGCCACATGTTATGACATACAATAATAAAGTAACATTCAGGATTATCATATAAAATTAGATTGTTCTCTTTCAGTATAGTAAATAGAAACAAAATAAATAAATAAACATATTGTAATTTATACATAGCTACAAATTTGCTTCTGTAAATCAGAAGTAAGGAAGTCGGTGCAATTGAAAACTCAGGACTAAAGGAAATTAATAATAGGTAACTGGATTGATTGATCGTGTTTATGTACTCCTGGATTCAGAAAATGACTTCTGATGATTTGCACCATTAAAATATTGTAAAAAACTAAGAACTAATAAAAGAACAATTCTATTACAATATTGTATACTAGCCTGATCTCTAGTGGGAAGCTATTGCAGAATATGGGGAAAATGTACTGTAACTGAAAATCATTGCCTGTGAACCCAAACTCTCTTTAACTGATGGAATGGTCTGATGTAATATTCCAAACCCTAAACATAAACATAAAAGAGGGAGCATGACTGTTATGGGGTGGGGAGAAGAGGGAATAGGACTATTACTGAAAAGATGCCTTAGTCCAGGGGAGTGGAGGAATATGAGGGGGAAAAAAATCAGAGTAATTATGTTACTGGAAGATGATCTGGAAAATTGCTTTTCTGGATTTTATTATACTACCCTACTAACAAGAAATATCATTCCAGAAACCAAATGATCCTTGTTTCCTGATTTTATAGCATCAAAGGTCTTGCACGCATGAATGAGAGCAATAAAAGATGCTAAGAGCAAATCCAAATGAGATGAATTGGATGGACTACTTCTGTTTCTGTCTTGAAACAAGAATAAAATAATCCAATGAGGAGTGATGAACTATTTTAAAAATAATGGGATGAGAGAGATTCATTCATTGGGAGAAACTTTCATCATACTGTTATTCAATATTTATATTGGAGAGTGCAATAATACTGTTCATTTTTCATTAAATTCATTTTAAATTCATATTATTTATGTTTAATTCATATGCTGTATTTAAATCTGGCGTATCAATTTTATTCTCATTTTTCTGAAACAGATATTAGCACAACTTTTATTGTGATATTCTGCTACAAATTATAGTGTAATAATATTAGAAACAAGGGGTGTGGAAAGCAGATGACTTTCCACTAATGTTACTTTAATGTTTTGGTTTGGATAACTTTAATCAGGACACTAATTTTTAAAAATTAAAAATTGTGTTATACAAACGTTGGAATGTATTGGCAGGTTTTTATTATGTGCAGTCTGATAACATGTTATCAAAATTCAGCACTATATACTTATATCCCTTACAATGGCCAAATGACTGGAAAGAAAATATAATACAGTGACCAGAAAGAAAAATACTGCTAAAACAAAACAAAGTATTCAATTATATCCACGTGGTTAGCAAAAACCCTGAGTTTTAAATATGGAGGATCTTGCATCAGCCAGAGATAGTTGGCTGCTTCCCAAAAATCTTGTCACACAGCTCCTACCCTTCTGTGTAGGATGTAACAAGTGTAGATTGTAGAAATTTGGGTGAATTATCTCAACAGTATTTTTACAGCATAGAAATCAATCTGGACTCCATACAATAATTGACCCAACTTTTAGCTTGTCCGCCAGCAGTTGAAACCAGGAGCCAGGATAGAGTTCAAAAGTATGCAGCCTATACACACGAATCTGATCTACTAACGATCAAACCAAACTGGCACTAGATAAGAGTCAACTGAGTTCAGGGGGGCTGGACTTGTCACTTAGGTCAATTTGGGAAGTGTAGGGACTGCAAACTAATAATGTATTTGACCCCATGGTCAAATGATGCTGGTACATGCATGAAGCCCAGTTCTGCTTTCTTTTCCAAATCATCATTCAAGTATACTTATAGATACCATAATTTCACTAAATCTCCTTCTCCCCCACTCAAAAACACCATATCTAGTGATGTCCAAACAGGCAATCAGGTGACATCATTAACATGTTTCTTATTTAGTCCTCTCGCCTCCTGGCAGTCATTGAAAACAATGTTGATATTTTGGAGGAAAATGTGAAAAGCAGAACATTAATCATAAGAGAGAGAGAAAATCAGAGCATTAATAATCAGAGAGGTACTGCATGATATGTAAAGTTGGTGTGCGAACCAATAGAGATTGAGGTACAATAGAGTACTTCAGTACTCGACCACTTCAAAACTCGTTGAGTTTGGTACTTGACACATTTTGATGCAAAAATGTTCTGGCCCTCATTATTTGTTTGATATTCAATGTGTGGCGATAGGAAAAAGGGAACAGTTGCAGAAAGCAGATAGAAAGTTGACCATGATAGGAACATTGCTGACATAGAAAAAGAGACAGACAGGGAAAGAATGGGTCTCGTGGTAAGTCATGTGATTTGTTTGGAACTCATAGTCATTGGAGGTGTTACTTGAAACCCTGATATTCATCATTTTAGTACTTATCATGCTTCATGGAACCAATTAAGAATAAGTACCAAGGTACTCCTGTATTTTGCAGTGCTTAGACTGCTGTCCTTGAATCCCAACGAGCCTAATTCCCATTCTTGTTCAACCATGCAATTCACTGTGTGATCTTGAGTCATCATTAGCTTGACCCAACTCTCAGTTACAAATAGAAGAATCCAAGTCTTAGGAACCCTTGTGTCATGGTTCCGAGCAATGAACCAAATGAATCTGGACTGAGAAGTTCCATTCAGGCTTGAAAGACCTTTTATTGAGTATATCATATCAGCACTTAGAAATTTGAAGCTAACCTTTGGTAATTCCCATGCTTCAGAGTAATAAAAAGAATAGAAACTTCCCACCCCCTCAGTGTCTTGGTCAAGTTAACCAATCAATCCAGTGGGACCTTCCTCTCGGTCTCAGCAGTTGTTCGTTGCCACGATTTTGATTCACATGTTGCATCTGGTCAATGTACCACATTCCAGATCCTTCTAACTTCGCCCCTTCCCAAAGAATGGCAACTAAGAAATGAAACAAACGTAAATATGGCCTCAGTTATAGTTGTTTCGAAGTTGACACTGTGTGAAAAACAAATGTTGTTAAGTAAGTAATCTTCATCTTCCATTTTTATATCTGTAGGAGGGCAACTTCGGTTTCCATTTCTGGCATCTAAAGCAATTAATCCTAAAAGGGAAAGGTTGGTAGTTCTGTCTAAATGGATATTTTGCATCTCTGACTTTGGCATGATTATATGGGGGAGTGGATGAAGAATAGTGCAGCATTTGTTTTTAATTGGGAAAAGTCACCACTGCTTTGTTAACCTATATACTCTAGTAGTATATTCTAACATTGGGCAAAACATTGGACTAGATAATTTTCAAGGGTAGGGTTACAGCCAACCTGATTTTCAACCCTTGCATTCTATGCTCCATAAATTGAAAGCAAGATGTTCTTCCATTCTATTAATATTTAGATAATAAATTGTGTGAATTAACTTTATGTGAAGAATTAATCTCAACCCTTTGTTGTTTAAAAAAGTATTAGACAATTTACATTTAGATGCATCCAAATTGGAAAAAAAGTTTATGCTAAAGTAAACTGAGGTGCTTAAATGTTTGGTGCAATGTGCTAATAAAAAAAACCCCAACAAACTGAGGAACATCATTTTTTCCAAAGGACTTAATTGAGATCTTTCATGATACTTTGCAGTATTTGAAGAACTAATTAGGCAATTTGTGGCTCATTTTTATTCGAATTTTCAAGGATAATATACTTGAAAAGATGCAGTAATTTTGGGAGACAATACCATATATGGGCCCTAGAAACAAATATCTTGAAAAGTGCACCAGTAGTTTCCAGGCAACAGTGAAATCTATTAGCAAGGCAAAATAGAATTTGATTGTATGTGGAATGGAATTGACTTTTATAGTAAAAATGTATTATATGTCTGCTTTAGGGGTGGGTTCCAGCTGCCATTACTACTGGTTCGGCACCCAAAAAATGTGTGCGTGTGCACATTTGCACTTAACAACAATCTGCCCATGTGCACAACATTAAAACATTAAAAAAGGAATAAAAATTACATTTTTTTCAATGAAGATTGTTCTGCGCATGTGCAGAACAGAAAATCAAGATGGCACCACCAAGGACAGAACTGGCACAGTCACCTGTCCGTCGGAGTTATTACCTATTCGGCTGAAGTGGACTGAATAGGTAGGAACCCCAACTCTGGTCTGCTGTTCTTACTTTTTATAAATTTGTTTTAAACATTTTAAAAGTTTTTTAATAGATTTTTTATTCTTTTTTCAGAATTACTTCCAATTACTGATGTAAACTTAATTACAACCAACTATAAATAATCTTCTAAACAAAATTAACCATAAATAGAAAAGCAAAAAAAATAATACTTGAAAAAACTATTTTAAAAAAACAAAAAATATAAATAATCTTCTAAACAAAATTAACCATAAATAGAAAAGCAAAAATTTTTTTTTTTCTAAACAAAATTAACCATAAATAGAAAAGCAAAAAAAATAATTCTTGAAAAAACTATTTAAAAAAAAACAAAAAATAAACTCAAATATTATTCTATTACAATAGAACAGTTTAGTGTAGCAGCTGAATAAAATGCTGTCCCATCTACTCTTATCATTAGATTGATTTCATGGACTAATGTGTGACCAGGTTCATATAAAAGAAAGGATTCCTTGAGGTAACTTGACCCCATTTAGAGCACGAATAGGCAATCTTTTTAGTCTTAGGTAATGTGTCCCTGGACGGGAAAAGTACAGGAAAGCAGAGATTCACACATGGCACTGAACTTTTGTTTTAGCTTACCATGTGTTTGTATGATTTTAATTTAGCAAATCATATGAAACTAATTCTGGTTAATTTATGCACCATAAGTCAATTTTATATGATTCTTGAACCAAATCAACGTGTAATCTGATCTGGATATAATTTTTCTAAACATCTGTGATTAAACTCACTTCAGTTCTCTTCTTCTTCATACACATGCCATCCAAAATAGTACTGAAATTTATCTGCTTTAATAAAACATTGCTGTATGTCACTTAATATTGTTTGTTCCATAAATTATCTTTTTATTGAGAAATGAAAATGGTCTTTTAGATGGCTGGAAAAAAATCACTGGTTTTCATAATCATTTAATTCATATAAAAGTATTCAATGTCAGATAGCATTTAATTGGCAGATAATGAAAGATATGCTTTTTTAATATTGAGAACATGCACTGGAAATAGAATGTGCCAGTTCTAATCTATTCTTCTACAGAAGTATCTAACAGCCAGCTGGGATGATTAGAGTTCAAAAGTATTTGGACGTCTAGGTATGTGATTTACCACACATTAAAACACTATAAAGTCGGAGCCTGGCAGTTTCTTTCAGATGCATATTATCGTTAAATGCAATTGTACTGCTAGTTTTGCAAAAAGCAAATGTTATTCCAAAAGATTCAGCAGATGAATGAAATATTTTTCTCCCCACATTGACATAAGGAAACTTGGCTGCACATTGCATGCTTGCCTGAGTTATTATCCCATTATTTACTTTGACTTTCTCGTAATTTTATCTACGATATAAATTATATAAAATATTGCTTTACTTAATTTTATACATAACTGTTCAGTATGTTCAGTGAGATAAAATATTAGCTTTTCCTTCCAACAGTAACACTGCAGAGACCTCACAAGACTTTGATATAGGGCAATCATCCATCAAAACAATCCAGCTAGGCTTTTGCACAAAAAAACAGAAGTAATTTGGAATAGGGCTGTTTGTCACTTTTCCCAGGTAAACCTGACAGGGAACAAGACGAAATGAATTAATTCTACATTATGTAAGGATATAGTAACAGAATCGTGCAAATTTCCCACCTGCCACTTTTAACTACTAAATTCATTAGTGTATGTACTTCCTTAGTTTCTTTGTTTGACCCTAAACCAACTTCTAGCTTCTGCCTCTCTTGCCTGACAAAATGGAAGTAGAGCTGTTGCTTTCATGGTCCTAGAGTGACTTTCACAAACAAACTCTGCAAGGATGTGCTAACTCAAATAATACAGGACGTGATCAGCACAGTGAAAAACAGCCGTATTTTAAACAGTTTCCTCTTTTGTTTGATACCTTCCATTTCTTCACAGAGTTTCATGCTCACTGTTTCAACTTGCCTCTGGCAAAATTCATAGGTTTTTCAAGGACAATTCTCTAATCTTTTTCTTTCTGATTATACATTTTGTGACTTCTACTCTAAGAGGTCATCCTGAAACAGTCATGCCTTAAAGGACTAATACCTTGCAATTTGCCTAACATGCAATTGGCAATAAGTGGAGAATCTTCAGTATAGGTTTCATGTGATTCCTGTGCCCTGCACCAGTTAGGAGTTCTGGAAGCTGCATTAATTGCAGCTTCTGAAAAGCAGCCCTACAACAATAGTATAGATAACCTGAGAAATATGGTTTAATGTACTACCGTAATTATAATCATACACATTTTTATCACATTTATACATAGCTGGCATCACAAATACATTGCCAGCTGAGGATAAAAAACATTTCAAATCCACTAACTAATTCTTTCAGGAATAATACAGTCCTGTCCCAAAGGGATAAATTTCAATTCCCAAATCCATTTTACCGTTTCCTAATAGCAAGTGGTGTCTGATTGTAGTCTCAACATTTTGTCTCATATACCCCATGTTCAAAGTACCAATTACCTCCTTGGGACCATATGGTAAGGATTAATAGGACTGTGATGTCATCACCATATGTATCACATCTCAATTTAGAAGAACAGATGACCTCCCACAACAGTTTCCAATAAATATTTAACAACAAAAGGAGGCAAGAGAATACTTGTGGGACATCATAGGTTAATAGCTTACACATAAAACAACACCATTTTGTTGACTTGTCCTGTCAGGAAGGAACTCAACGACTGTGAAATAGTGCCTCAAGATTCAATATCCCCAGGCAGTTAAGAACGATAATTCAATAATATGAAAAGCTGCTAAAAATTGAGGTGAACTAACAGAGTTGCATTACCCTCCATCCATTTCCAGCATAGATCACTAATGGGACCAAACTTTTATATACGTATATTAGATATCACCTAGACAGGCTCATGTTATTCTGAGATTCTGAAACTATGAGTAGCTCTTGACTGAGTACTTTATATAAAAGCATTGAAATCCTCTAGAACAAGAAGCATAGGGTAATCTAATTCCATATTGGATTTCAGTCCAGTTAGTGACTTACTTGGTTAGGTTAATATGTGAAAGGAGAGAAGGTCTAATCACCATCCTGCTTATCTTTCCCTGCAATAGCCAGGTTGCAGCCTCACACAGATATGTTTTCCAAGTCAAATCTTGTTCTTTTTAATTTTTTAAGTTTAGCCAATATGTTTGACACCAATAATTAATGGTCAGCTCCATAATGAGCACCTGGATGTATGCTTGCCAGGGGGACTGCACTTCTTAATCTTCAGTTTTCTATTATGTAATGAACTTTACTTTGTTC
Organism: Thamnophis sirtalis; assembly: GCF_051295495.1. Lineage (NCBI taxonomy): Eukaryota > Metazoa > Chordata > Lepidosauria > Squamata > Natricidae > Thamnophis > Thamnophis sirtalis. The sequence continues at coordinate 72,062,706 of NW_028261383.1, read as the reverse complement.
TTGTCCATCTGCTACTGTCTATGTGTAGAGTCTCCATTTCTGCTGCTTTAAACAATTGGCAGTGCATTTTCTGTTTGCAAATCCTTATTAGAGTAATCTACCTCCTGAACTGTTGCTTTTGCCAAACCATATTTTTTCATATCTAACATTTACATTCCTATTACCTTTTGCTAGTGTAATATCTGATTTAATGTCTCTTACAATTTGTCATAGGATTTCTCAATGACTTTTGCCATTGCAACTGTAGTAGATAATTTCGCTGAAATCTACTTGCTTTAATAGATGCAATCCTGTCATTTACAAAGTTACAGCTGAGTATATTCGTTTCAAGTATTTTTGAAAACATGCTCTTATCATGTAGTCATGTGATTTAAATTGACCTAGTCCCGTCCTTTTAAGTTCACTTAGTCCAAAAATGTTCAGCTGAGTGCATTTGATTTCTCTTTTGAGGTTTTCAAATTTCCCTTAATTCTTGCTTCTCACATTCTATATTTGAATTGCTTGTTCTCTTGTAAAATGACAAATTCTTTTGATATTGATACCATCACTGACAGCTTCATCTGGCTATACCATTTCTTTCAAATGTAATAGGTAATATTTATAATTCCCCCTAATAACTGAAAGAATTTTAGCATCTGGCATTCAAATCTTGTCCAAATATTTCAGCAATCTCAATATATTTTCTTTGCAAGTATAAAAGTTGTTTTCTGGTGTCTTCTAGATTTTTATTTTGAATTACTTAAACAAAAACAACTTGTACATTAATTTATAAAATTACTCTTAATTTTTCCCTTCCCATTTTGGAAAAGGGAAACTCCTTCTTCCTTTTGCCTTGAATTTAGGATCACTGAAGCTACTGAGTATCCCCTTCATTTTAAATTACTAAATCCTATAAAGGATATGGAAAGTCATTGTTCAATATACATTCATCACACATCAATGACTCATTTTTTTTTAATTCCATACATTTCCCTAGGGAAAGCTAGAAAAAAAATGCGCATATACAGTTCTTAATTATATCGGGCACCATAAAATAATAAATGTGAGTGTTAATAATGGAATACAGAGATATCAAAGTCATCTTAGCTCTTGTTGACTTTGTTATTGTTACTTACTTTCTCAGTTTGCACATATTCCAAGTGGTGACCTATTCCATAGCAGCAGTTCATTTTTATTTCATTGTACAGTTGTGTACACTAGAAGCTCGCAGGATTTTATATTTAGTTTAGAAAAATATGTATTTCATTTTAAAAGAATAAGTATAAAAAACTCAACTCAGAATCTCATTTAAATTGAATTCCTAATTGTGTTTGCTTAAAGGGCCCACAGATTTCCTAAGAACTCTGGCCAGTCTATGACAAGAAAATAAACTCATTGTGAAATATTTTGTCCAGTATGGCATTCCATATTTTTTGGGGGGGGGGGATTTTTCAGAATTCCCTTTGATTTTAAAGCTTTTTCTGTCTTTTCATATTTTTAGCCTCTTATTTTCTGTTCATTTTCTATATTGCATTTTATTTTTTATGCATTTTACCAATACAAAACTTCAATTTATTTTTAGTCCTGATTGTAAGTTGTTCTTATTATAAATAAAAAATGATTATGATAATATTATATATGATAGAAAGATAGATAAATTGATCGATCACCCGATAGGTAGACAGACAGACAAACCTGTATACATGTATTCATAATTGTAAAGGTATACTCTCAGGTAGATCATTAAAAAGATAACCAAACAAAAAAGATTGGTAAAAGTCATTGGAAGAAAAACAGTTTCTATCTATTCCTTTATCTCTAAGCTGTTCTACAACCATACTGTAATAATGATTTGATTTGATTTGACTCCTTCACCTTTTATAATAAACTCAATTCAGGGTAGCATGTGGGAGATTTGGAAAGAAAAGAGGCATTCAAAAAGGTAATGCCTGTTATCTAAAAAAAATTCAACATAATAGAAGAAATGACAGCTTTTGAAGGCAAGGCAAATTTAGGGTACTTAAAACAAGTTTCTGAAATAGAAAATAAATCTCAGTCTTTTAGCCACAGTGATTTAACCTTTAGAACAGCTAACAAAAGAAGTGTTATGCAAGTTGTTCTATCACCCCAGTGATTGGTTCAAATGCTGATGAGGGCAAACATAAAATATTCTGGCTGAATTTGTATTAATAGAATGGTAAATCTGATTTCCTGAATATTTTCTTCTTGAAAAGGGATATAGGGAGGCTCTCTGTTTGGTCACTCATGCCTAGTCATTCATGCCTGGTCATTTCCTCTTCAAACTTTTGTGATGTGCTCTAACTTTGAAAAGTATCCGAAAGCTTCAGCTGCTAAAAAACGAGTTAGGGAGGGGGCAATTTTAAGTGCCCAAAGAAAAATACATATAATATCTCCCCTGTGTGAGAGCAGAGTTTGCTTCTAGCCAGTTTGCTTCTGAGTCCAATTCAAGGGATTGATTGTGACCCGTAAAGGCCTACATGGGGACAGGTTACCTATGGAACGATCTTTGTTCCATTACATCAGCCCATCCCATTCAGTGTTGCAGAACCCTATTCCTGTCAGTTAAAGAACTCCAACTGATGGGGTCTAGGAAGAAAATTTTCTATGCCGTTGCCCTTGCCCTATGGACTATTCTTCCCCTGGAGATGAGGCAGGCTTCCACTCTCCTGGCTTTCTGAAAAGCTCTGTAGCTTTTCAGTATGGGGAGCCTAGGGGAGCCGTCAGCACTGGGGCTGGTTAGTCACCTGAAAGCCTTCCCTTCGCCTTTTCATTAATTTTAATCTGATTGCTCTTAATTTTTTTTTAATATACTGTTTTATATTTTACCATACAGACATTTAAACATTTTATTGTGCATTAGCCAGAATACTTCTTTTAGGGAGATGTGAAATATGAAAAATAAGTAAACAAAAAATAAAATTTATATCCACATTGAGCAAAAAGTATATTCCTCCTGCAAAACAAAACATAAGAAAAAGAAGGGCCAATTTTTTAATTGATTGCTATATTGATGCAAGTAATTGATGTGTGTGTGTGTGTGTGTGTGTGTGTGTGTGTGTGCCTTTTACACAAACAATTTTCTCTCATATGTATATATGCATACCCAGGACAATTCAAAATCATAGCCTTAAGACATATGTCTGTACCTGGCTGGAAATGAGGCTGAGTCAAGAATTACCCAACTTTCTGTAGTCTAATGGCAGATAATATTTCTCTGGAATGGATGGCAGATAATATTGCTCTGGAATGGCAACATTATCTGCCATCTACGTTGTCAGACATTGATTAG